>NC_132784.1:80644763-80887263 GCF_048418805.1 Vulpes vulpes | reverse complement strand
CATCTGTGCATCTGAGTTAGGTGTTAGAGGTTGTGCTGAGTATCCTGTGAGCTGTACTAGTTTCGATCTTTGCTTACCACAGTCATGCAGACCACTTCTGTCGAGCTTTTTAAAGCCTCCTCCATTAACTGAGGGGATGGCCTGTTCCAAAATCAAGCTAGCTTATATCTGTCTGGATTATCTTCTAAGGTTCCCTGACCCTTTTGGAGTTGCCACTTACTTAAATCTTAAACTTCATTTCTGTGCTTGACAGCAATGCCATTGTTTTGCTTATTTCCCGATTGGAAGGCTGGCAGTCTCCTCTGAGACTGATGCCAACTGAGCTCTGTGTATCAGCCAGTAGGAGTCACTTGGAGCAGATGGTCATCATCCTTCCCCACAGCCCAAATCCCTGGTCTGGGTGGCAAAGTCCCAAGACCACACCTACATACATGCCAACTGTCCTTATTTACTAAGATACTTCTCCTTATTTGTTTAGCTTAATAAATCATTTTCCCTAAGATCTTTCTAAAGGACTCACACGCTTATTTCAATTTTCTTTGATATATCTTCCTCTTAGTATCTCTCCCCTCTATCCCTATCCTTTATTTGCCATGTTATTAGAATGCATATTTTTTTAATCCAAATTATGTCTTGGTTTCATAAGTATTTAACTACAGAGGTTTTATATAGTTACTGGTGTATATATACCAGGTTAAAATTCTATTCTAGTGAGAAAGTCTATAAATCATTACTTCTACCATTTCTATTCTTCCAATTAAAAATATTAAAGTTTAATTTTGGTTGTTTTATTTTATAAAAAACAAATAATTGAATGAACAACTGTTTTAGGTCTCTGAGGAGCATCTTAAGAGACTGTGAGTTGGTAATATTTCCAAAAAAGTTCATATTTAACCTAATTATAGGGTGGACCATACAGCTTAATTCCTAAGGGGGCTAAATGTTCATAAAATGCTTTAAAAAAAGTAAGCCACCTAGTATCCCATTCTTGGGGATGTACAATTAGTAGGAACATCCTAAGCTAAGTTTGAAAACAGCAGTGAATGATTAAATCATGTATATGTCAGTTTGGGAGTAAAAAACTCCATCTTATCCTATGATTCAGAAACACATAACATACTAGTAAGAAGTTGGCTGATAACGTATTAAGGTTTAAAAAAAAGGTCATAATGATTTATAGTTAGTTTTCTTTTACAATTACCTGGAGTACCTAAGGAAGTCTCTGCAGTATAGGGATTTACAGGTAGTTTTATTCCTGCAAAATTATATCTAAATTAAGTTGTTATGAAATGAGATATACCATTGGACTTATACTTACATGGATTCTATTATGAATCTTGTATAAAGTGAAAAGACCTTTTGAAATGCAAATATCCTCTCCTAATGTTTTTTATAAATTCACATTTAGAAAATATCTAGTATTCTTAAACTGATGTCTTCTGGTACTTAAGGAAAGGGACTTGCCAAAGCATAAAAGATAAAACGTGAGTGGGAAGACATAATCCAATCTATAAAATTGCAGTTTGTAGTAATTGTTCTTTCAAGGAACAGAGGCATACTGAAAAGATCATGAAACTCACAGTAAAGAGGAATAGGCTCCTTTGGGTCTACTATATCAATGTGACATTTAATGTGCTGACATGAATGTTTTCAAAGTTGTGCCATTTGGAGCCTGCAGGCCAAAGAGACTGCTCAGCCAAAACTTAGTTCTTCTAGTGTCCATGTATGTAGCCAGGGCAGGTTTTTATTTCCCCAGAATTAAAGAAGCTAGTGTGTAATTTGTTTGGAGTTAGGGGCCATATAGTCCATCCCAAAAAAGGTGGACATAAAGGCCTGTATCATTTAATTATGGCAGTTAGGCTTATTGGTATTTCCAATTACTTAATACAAGCATTAAGGTTGATGAATACAAGCTACTCAAGTTGGTAATTTAAAAAGATATGATATATTAAAGGAAATACCATGTTACTGGCACATGAAAATAAGCATTAATAAAAACAAAGCAATATGCTGTTTCTGTTTTGTCCTTAACAGAGGTTTATGAGAAAGACATGTTTTATATAGTAATAGAATTATACATTCTGGTAACCTGGGGGAAGGAAAGTAAATTCTTAATTTAGACAACTTTTATGATAAAACTTTTAAAAAATGAAATAATAGTTTGAATATCTGAGAATGATACATTTTTCTTATTCTCATAATGTATTGCTAATGCTAACAGAACTGTTCTAGACATTCAGGATAATATGAATTATTTTTAAGCCCAGGATTCTTTTTTTTTTTTTTTAAGCCCAGGATTCTTGTAGAATTATGCATTAAACATTCACAGGAAAAACAACAACAACAACAACAACAACAACAAATATTCACAGGATTTTAGAACAAAGGGAAAGACTAAAAACTTAATAAATTCTCTAATTTTGCTTTTCTGCTATAGGAAGATGTAAATGGAAAACGTGAATTTTTTTTTAAGATTTTTAAAATTCATCCATGAGAGACCCAGAGAGAGGCAGAGACATAGGCAGAGGGAGAAGTAGGCTCTGCAGGGAGCCCGATGCGGGACTCGATCCCAGGATCCTGGGATCACGACCTGAGCCAAAGGCAGCTGCTCAACCACTGAGCCATCCAGGTTCCCCAGAGAATGTGAATTTCCTGATCTGTAAATTAGCTTCTTGGGAGATGGATTAATGCTTTATGTGGGCACACTACACAAAACTTCTTTTGCTATTTGTTTTATGGGCACAAGAACATAAGATTAGTTTCTCAACATGTATAGTCATTTAAATAAAATCATATTAAGCAATATTGTTAATTTTCACTGAACAGAATGATAGATGAGAATAAATCACAAGATGTATCTAGCATTAAGAAGACAAGATATGTTACATAATATGATATGGGCTTGTTATTTAAGATCTTTAAATGTTATTTTTTTATTAAAAAGTTCCACCCTACTTGTCAACATATCATTAAGAGAATGAAAATCAAAGCTTATCATTTCATCTAAAATGTTCTAGTATGAAGTGAGATCTTGCACAATCTTGTGACACATACTACCTGATAAAACATGTGCTGGATTAAAAAAAAAAAAAAGCAAAAGCAGAGAATCTTCTACGTTGACAACTTCCATGATCCCATTGTCTAGTCGGGTTGAAACATACTATGCAATTACTATCCGCAAAAGCTTGGACTTACAATCTATGCTACAAGTCTATTTGATTTCGACAAGTATTACCCTCCTAACTGTATTACTACACAACTTAAACAGATCCTACTGCTGGATTGATAAAGAAAAAAAAGATGAGTAAGATTCACAAATTACATTAGAGCCTGCGATGTTATAATAAATCCTTGTGTAATTTACCAAGGGGCAGACTCAACCATGGGATAGAGTTGTTAATATTCTCTGGGAATTAGAAGGTGAAAACTGAGTAACTTTAAGCTATATTGGAAGACTTTCAAAATCATAGTGTAAATTAGCAATATTAACCACAGCATGAGTTGGAATTAAACATAAAATTTACCAATGGCCTTTAGCAACAAAATTGCCTAACAGTGTCCTGAACTTGTGTAGAAAATTGTAACGACTAGGAAGGGAAATCAATCAGATAGCTCTAGACCAGAAACTCAGGGCAACAAGTCAAATAGACTTTGATTTCTTACTTAAGGACAAATAAACGACAGACACTTTCCTATTATGTATTCTGTAATAAATTCTGTTACATTTCTGTTTTAAAGCGATATATCCAGCAAATGTGTTTATAGAAATACAATAAACTGTTAACCTCCGCTTCTATGAGCCATTTTTTGCTAAGATGTTTCCTTCTCTTAGACCAAAGTCTGAGCAAACAGTTAGGCCTGGCATCTTGTGTAATGAGTCCTATCAAGCCCAGGATTCTTTTAATCACATTCAAGTGGCATTTGGAAGTACTTCACCTCTGACAAAGTTTAGTGTGCATGTGTGCACATGCATGAGTGTTTTCAACTTCAGAAAATGAGCATTGAAGAGGGATATTGAATAACCCCAAGAGCTTATTAACCAGTACTCCTTGTCATCTCCTTAAAGAAACATGGAAAGCTAAAGAGCTTCTGTAAGGATGAGTGGAAATAAAGATGTGTAGCATATTGTGTGTAAGAGGAGCAGTACGCTTATTTGTCAGCTCCCAAACGACAGGCTGCTGCTCTGTATTACTGTTACTAAAAATACCGTGCTTGGCATGGTAGATGTGAAAAAAAAAATCTGTAGCCTGATTTGGAAAGAATTCAGTGAGGTAAAAATGTAACCAAGACCTTCCCCCTCTTTCACTAGCCTTAGGCTTCCTCTAGTTTCCCTTAGAAATCTGTTTTTTTACTGCTCCTATAGTACACCCCAAACTCAGAAGCTTATTTAACCCTCCTCTAAGGCTTTCTACACTCTGGGAATAGCAAATAAATACCAATTAAGCTTCTCAGTACATTATAAAGAGGAAACATATCAAGTAAGTAGAAGGTATATTTTGATTTCTTTGCATTCCTTAGGATGGTACAGGCTGTTTTTAAACATAATTTTGGGTGCTATTTCTAGATATCACTAGACTAGAAGATTCTCTGAAGGTTAGAGAGAGACAAGCATTCAACAATCTCAATCTGGATCACTACCATATTTATCAGTAATAGTTTATGTCAAAGTGGACATTTTTTAAATATTAATGTTTCATCTATGTCAAAGGACAAGCAGAGAATCAGGTGAAATAAATCAACTATATACATGTGTAAGGGCTTAAAGTCCTAGAAATACAGGAGGAGAAAAGTTAGAGAAGAGTTTATCTGGTAAATATTTATCTAACTTAAAAACCCTTTCCTCTTTCTATCTTTCCTTCTCTCCCTTCCTTTCTCAATAAACATTCACTGAGCACCTGCTACGTATCAGGCAACCAGCTAGTGGAAGATACTAGGAGTCCTCATCTTCAAGAAGGTGCTGTCAAGGAGTTATAAACAGGGTGAAGTCACTGAGAGATAGTAGTAGAGGAGGGGAGGCTCTGAAGAGCAGGTACTGCTCCAGTTGAATTTAAAGGGCAAGTTGGAGTTACACTGGTAGTTAGAACCTTAGGAGAAGAAAACCCAGCAAATGCAAAAATCAAAGGGATGTAAGGAACAGCCTGAGTTGTTTGGTGTGACTGGATTTTATGGTTTGTGCAAGGAAATAGTCTAAAGATGAGGATGGAGAAGCAGGCAGAGGCTGCACATGTGAAGCTTTCATTTGGAAGACAGTGGTGAGTCAATGAGGGATTTTAATGGGATGTGACATGATCAGATTTATCCCCTGAAAATATTACTCTGGCTGTAATGATATCATGCTGGTGGGACGTGGGCAAGGGAGATGGGGAAGGAGGGAAGCTGGGAGACCAATCAGGAGGCTACTGCAGTAATCTAGGCAAATAATGATGAGATCCCATCCCTCAAACAGGCAAAGCTGGAGATTTTGTTACTGCCATGGTTCTTCTGAATAAATTTCTCATTCCATCCAATATTTACTTCTTCAAAAATAAAATCTTACCCTGAGTATATAGGGAAATTCATACTTAATCTACTGAAAAGTTGCTGTGGTATTGGTGACATCATTTTTCACCTAGTCTCTCTCCACGAGGAAGTAGGTGTTAAGAGAAATGAAGATCTGAAGAGTTGGATGTGGAGCATGAGGTATCAAGGATAGATGGATAGGTGGCCAGAGGGACATATCAATTTGACAGATAATTTTTAAACTCCTATTCTGTGACAGATATTTTCTTAGGTAATAAGTTCACTAATGTTCTTTTTCTATCCAGGATCCTACTTGCATTTAGCTGTTACTTCTCCTCAGTCTCCTCTAGGTTGTAACAATTCTTCAGTTTTTCATTGTATTTTATGTATGATCTTTATACTTCTGAAGAATACTGTAGTTATTTTGTAGAATGTCTTCCAGTATGGGTTTATCTGAAGTTTTCTCTCACGGTTTTAAAAAAAATATTTTACTTTTAAGTAATCTCTACACCCAACATGAGGCTTGAACTCACATTCCCAAGATCAAGAGTTGATGCTCCATCCATTGGGCCAACCAGGTACCCCTTCTCTTACACACTTTTGGCAAGACTGCCACAGAAAAGATGTTGTATTGTATACTTCTCAAGGCATCACACCAAGAGGTTCATGATGCTGATAGGTGCTATGTCTGGTGGTGTTGACCTAGGCCATTTGGCTGATGTCAGTCTGGTTTCTCCAAAGCAACATTATTACCTTTCCCTTTGCAATTGATAAGTATCTTGGTTAAGGGATTTGAACTATGCATATCCTGTTTTTCCTCAAGTTTTTGCCTACTGATCTTCAAAAACATTAAGGGATCTTGTCTGCAAAATTACTGCAGTGTTTAACCTAACAGTGATTCTCTATTTCCCTTTTTCCTTCTTCATTTATTAATTTATTAGATTATTTACACTGGTATGGATTCATGGATATTTATTTTCTTCTAGGGGTTACAATTCAATAGTATCATTATTTATTTTGTTGGTCAAATTGTTTTGAGCAATAGAATGGCATGATCTGATTTACTTTGTGATAAATGATTACTCAGAGTGGTGCACAGCAAACAAAATGTGGGCAGGCAGTTCAGGAAGCTACTGCAGCAGCTCTTGTAAGCGATTAATGGTGGCAACGTATAACAGGGATTAGGGTCAAGACTAGCTGCAGAGGTGGTAAGAAGTGGCTAGGGTTGGTAGATGTGTGTATTTGTATAGAAATATTTCAAGGTTATACAAATCAAAACCACAGTGAGATATCACCTTATATCTGTCAGTACTGCTGAAATAAAAAAGGTAAGAAATGGTAAGGATGTGGAGAAAAAGGAAGCCTCATATACTGGTAGGAATGTAAATTGATGCAACCACTATGGAAAACAGCATGGAGGATCCTCAAAAGAAGAAATACCACATGACCCATTATTCCACTGCTGGGCATTTATCCCCTCAAAAACAAAAACATTAATTTGCAAGGATATATGCATCCCGATGTTTATTGTAGTATGATTTATAATAACCAAAATATGGAAGTAACCTAAGTGTCCACTGACAGATGAATTGGTAAGGAAGATGTGGTATATACACACATACACACAAATATTATGCAGCCATAAGAAAGGATGAGATCGTGCTACTTATGAAAACATGGATGGCAAGGTATTATGGTAAAGGATATAATGCTAAGAGAAATAAGTTAGAGAAAGACAAAGATTATATGATTTCACTCATACATGGAAACTAAAAAAACAAAACAAATGAATAAACAAACAGTAGAACCAGACCTATAAATACAAAGAAAAAAACTGATGGTTGCCAGAGGGAAGGGGAATGGGGAGGTGGGAAATGGGTGAAGGAGAGTGGGAGGTCCAGGCTTCCAATTATGGAATGAATAAGTCAAGGGAATAAATGATGCAGCATAGGGACCATATAATCAATGGTATTATAATAGCTTGTATGGTGACAGACGGCAGCTACACTTGTGGTGAACATAGCATAAACGCACATAGATGCTGAGTCACTGTGTTGTACGCCTAAAACGAATATAACATTGCATGTCAAATAAAATATGCTAAAAAAGAATGTTTTTAAAAAAGCAAAACCCAAAAAAGCCAAAGTGCAGATGTCAACTGTGGAGTCAGAAAGAAAATCATATGTGTTTATATTTTTCTAAAAATGTTTGGAAATAATTTGAAATTTGTTAATATTTATTTATTCTAAAGATTTTTATTTTTTGAGATAGAGATAGAGATATATATAGAGAGAGAATGAGAGAGAAAGCGAGCACAAGCAGGGGGCAGAAGGAGAGGGAGAAGTAGGCTCTCTGCTGAGTAGGGAGCTGGATCTGGGGCTTGATCCCAGGATCCCAGGATCCCAAGGATCATGATCTGAGGCAGATGCTTAACCAACTGAGCCAGCCAGGTGCCCCAGAACTCTGTTAATATTTGATACGTTATATACTAGTACTATATATATTAAAAAAAAAGAGAAATATTTCAAGTATGTAGAAACCCCAGAAAATATCATTAAACAAAACACCCATGTACTTAGCACTAGGTGTTACTACATTCTAACATTTGGCCACTTTTGCTTCAGAATTAAACAATAGTGAAGATCCTGGTATATCCCTCAACAATTCATACCTCTCCAGAGGCAAGCATTAAAACAAATTTGACATTTATTTTTCTCATGGACAGTTGTAATTATAGCATATATATTACATATACATAAATTATAAAAATATATTTTTATATGTTTAAAATTCCATATACATGGTATACTACATGTATCATTTTGCAACTGGTTTTTTTTTATTTTTTTAATTTATGATAGTCACAGAGAGAGAGAGAGAGGCAGAGACACAGGCGGAGGAAGAAGCAGGCTCCATGCACCGGGAGCCTGATGTGGGATTCGATCCGGGGTCCCCAGGATCGCGCCCTGGGCCAAAGGCAGGCGCCAAACCGCTGCGCCACCCAGGGATCCCTGCAACTGGTTTTATTTCATGAACATTTATGATGTGCAGATTACCATTTGATAAATGCAGCTCTAGCTTATTTTATTTATTTATCTATTTATAAAATATTTTATTCATTCATTCATGAAAGACACAGAGAGAGAGAGGCAGAGACACAGGCAGAGGGAGAAGCAGGCTCCATGCAGGAAGCCCGATGTGGGACTCGATTCTGGGTCTCCAGGACCACGCCCTGGGCTGAAGGCAGGTGCTAAACTGCTGAGCCATCCAGGGATCCCCTAGCTTATTTATTTTAAACTGTTCTGTGTTCCTTGTATGAATATATAAAAATAATTTGTCCATTCTCCTGTTGATATTTATGTTGTTCTCCTATTTTTTGTCCTATAAGAAATGCCATACTCAACATTCTTTTCTTCTTCTGTACATAGGCTGAAGTTTTTCCAGTGTGTATCCAAAAGAGGAATTTCTGGGTCAGAAAATATGTACAGTATCAATATGACAAGGTATTGCCAACTTGTTCTCAGAAGTAGTCGTACTCATCTACAATCCCATCGGCATTACATGGCCAGACTTCAAGAAATCTGCTAATTCGATGGGTGTGACATGAGAGTTGTACTTCACTTTTTATTTTTCCTGGCTACTAGTGATATTGAACATTTTTTCATGTTTTCTCTTCTATGAATTACATATGCCTATTTTCCCATTGAGTTGTTCTTTTATGGCATACTTATTCCATATGTTAACCCTTTGTTAATCCCTGTTACACCCTAATGGTTTAACATTTTATGCTCTTAGAGCAGATCTGCTATTTGGTAGGACAAGTCACCATCCATGCTCTTCTCCTTTAAAACTGTCTCAGTTATATTTTTATTTTAAAGATTTATTTATTTATTAAAGATTTATTTATTTATTCATGAGAGACACAGAGAGAGGGGCAGAGACACAGGCAGAGGGAGAAGCAGGATCCCTGCAGGGAGCCCGATGTGGCACTCAATCCCAGGACCCCAGGAATCACAACCTGAGCTAAAGGCAGATGCTTAACCACTGAGCCACCCAGGTGCCCCAAGATTTATTCACTTATTTTAGAGAGAAAGAGAGTGTGTGTGGGAGCATGGGGAGGGGCAGAGGGAGAGGGAGAGAAGCTGATTCCCTGCTGAGCGTGGGGCCCAACACTGGGCTTGGTCCCAGGACCCTGAGATCATGATTTGAGCTGAAATCAAGAGCTGGATGCTCAACTCACTGAGCTACCTAGATGCCCCAAAACTGTCTTAGTTATTCTTGACTCTTTGCTTTTCCATTTGAAGTAATGGTCAGCTTATCAAATGCAAAGGAAACCTCAATCAGGAATTTGACTATAATTGCATTACATTTCACATTATGATACTGAATCTTTTCATCTACGAACATCCCATCTAAAAGGTCTTAAAGGGCCTTGAATGAAGTTTGAAGCCTTTCTCCATAAAGGTCTCACACATTTTTTGTTAGTGCCAATCTCCAGTGCCTTATAATTTCTGTTGATATAATAGCATGAGCGCACTGCAACTTACCAGCTGTGTGATCCCACGACCCCAGGGTCCAAGTTATGAGACTCTCAGCTTCTCAGCTTTCTCATCAGTAAACTGGGGATAGTAATGGTACCTACTTAACGGGGTTTGGTGTGAGGATTAAACTGTGAAAGCATTTAGTTCTGTGCCTGGCACAAAAAAAGCTCTTAGACTTTTTATTTTTCATCCAACAAATACTGAGTTCTAGGATGTGTCAGGCACCACTTCCAGCACTAGGGATAGAGCAGTGAACAAAACAAAGCTTTTCTCCCCTCATATAAATAATTCATGTGAAGCACTTTTTTAGGTTTGGCACTTAATAAATAGTAGCAGGGGGGTGCCTGGCTGGCTCAGTCAGTAAAACATTAGACTCTTGATCTCCAGGTTATGAGTTCAAGTTCCACATTGGGCATGGAGCCTACAATCAATCAATCCAATCAATCAATTGTAGCAGCTACTATAGGGTGATACTTGACACCTAAAAGAAAGAGAGGAGCAAGCCACGGTGTCCCAGATAGAGGGAAAGCAATGCTAAGGCCTCACGGTGGTAGATGTTTGGTGTGGTCCAGGAACAGTAAGGAAGCCAGCTTATCTGAAGTGAAGAGAGCGAGGAGAGTAGAAGACAGACATAGTGAAGGTGAAGGGCAAGATAATAGAGGCTACTACAAGGACTTTGAGACTGAGTGATTTGGAAGGCTATTGTTTTTTTAAACGAGCATACTAACATGAGCTGATGAATAGTAATTACCAATAATAATAATAATAATAATAATAATAATAATATTTTCTAATCAGGTATACTTGGTATATAAGAAAGCTAGTAAATATAGTATATTAATTTAATAGTGATGATAATAGCTAGTCAATACATAATGCTTGTAAAGTACCAGGTACTTTACATAGATTAAGTCATTTAATCTTTTCAATAACCCTTTTACAGATGAGTCTACCGCAGTATAGATATGCTAAGTAATGACCCAAGGCTGTAAGGGTGGTTAGGTCCTAAGGCTGAGATCTTGCATCTGGCAACACGGTTGCATTCTTTAACAGTTTGTGGATTCTCTTGCATGTGTGCAGTCACCTTATCTGACAATAAGGACAGTATGGTCTTATCCTTTCCAGTTCTAATAATACTTATTTTCTTTTCTATTTTTTGGGGGGGAGGATGTCATTAAAACGTTTAGCATCTCTAGTAACAATGCTAAATGGACTTGAAGAGAGTAGATAGTCTTATTCTTTATTTTAGTAGGAATATTTCCAAATGTTTAGCATTAAGAAAAAATGTTCTTGCTGGTCATTTTAAAAAAATTACCAATAATGAGTGCTGAATTTTATTAAGCATTTTTCTGCATTGTGGTATTGAACCATTCCTGGTTTTATGTGTGTGTGTGTGTGTGTGTGTGTGTGGTGGAGAAAGAGTGGGGGGATAGAGAAAGAAAGAATAAACTGCCAAATTCCATCTGTTTCATTTAGGATTTTTGTATCTATGGTTATAAGTGAAACTGATCTATAGTTTTCCTGTATCATCCCTGTCTAGTTTTGATAATACGAGCTGAATAATTTTCCCTTTTTCTGTTCGTAGCTTTTACGAGAGGGATTACTCGAAATTGTGATAAGCTATATGTGGTATCTTTATTGTGGAAAGATTTTTCCACTGGATCTGGGATATTGTACAGTTAGCGGGCCTTGTTAAAGGATTGGAGGTGAGATGTGAGTGAGAGGGGATGACTGAGCTCAGAGGTTTAGGTGGAGGGGTTCATGCCAGGCACAGGGATAAGGGAACATTACAAGGGGTGGAGATGGGTGAAAAGGTTGATTAGTTCTTTGACATGTTTGATGTCAGTTTCTTTAGGACATCAAATGGGGCTATTCAAGAGGTTGCTGGGGTTGTGCTGGAGATAGAGTTTTGGGTCTGTGGTTCATGCATTCATTTCATTTTGTCTGTTCAAAGAAGATTTCTTGAGTGTCTATTCAATGTCCAACCCTGGGTATGCAGTCTTTCTCCGCTTCCTCCAAATTCAGCCTCATGGGGATATGACATTTGTCATTAATAGCAGCTATGTTTCCTGTGCTTCCATTTCCTAACACTAGGGTTTTGGTTACTCTTCCTTGTCCCAGATTTTCCAAAATGTAGACCTGGGAGAGGGCACATGACTGATGGGGTTTGGGAAAAAAGACTGTATGTAGTGTTTGAAATTAATTTTTAAGTTGGAAGAGTGCTGGACATATAGCAAGAGTTTAATTAATACTTGAAATAAATTAAGCCCTTAAAAGAGCTTTGGGCTTTGTTCTTGGCTACAGTTAGTGCCAGCTTTACAAATAGGTGCCAAAGCCAATTTCCACTAGTGGACTTGTTAGAAAGTCTCATTTAAGATACACATATTACCCTGAGTTGAGGAGGGTTTAGGATGTGAATAGCACAAGCCTCTAGGAGACTTAATTTTCTCATACATAGAATAAATGTTTATTAGGACTTGGTTTCCTAGATTTTTTCAGCCTTTCAAATTTTATATAGTTCATATATAAATAGATATATTATAAACAGATACATATACACAGAGATATTGGTGATTTAATACTGGAGGATGAAGAATTCTCTTCTGTGGAGGTCTTTAGAAAAGATATATTCTCTTTGCATATTTCAGTTAAATGTATGTCTGCCTAAAGGCTAGACAAAGGAAAGGTGAATCATGAATACAAGCAACTAAATATGGTCACAGAACTGAACAATTGGAGAAATCACAGGGAATGAAGACAAAAGCCTGGATTTCACCACAAAAGACATTTAAATGAGACCTGTAGGAAACGTGCTATCAGGAAGATAACTCTGGCAGGAGGGAGAAATCAGAAAATATACATTGCTAGCTCTTTGGGGACTTGAAGATATTGGGTAGAAAGGAAAAAATGTAAAAATTAAAATGAACAACAAAACTCCAACCCTTTGTATGGACGAAAACCTCCGTGAAAGTGAGCTGAGCAACAGGACAAGGGCAACATGTCATATCCATCTGGGTCAGGTCGAACCTTCAGGCAAGACAATCAAGGACTCTGCAAAACCACTGACTGCTTCCCAGGTTGCCCAAGGGAAAGACCACTGTGACAGGGAAGAAACAGATGCTTCTGAGTGAGGATGAGTTAACCGTGTCCTAAGAAGAGAGCAATTGCTTTCCTGGAGGTTTGAATGCTCTGAAAAAATCTCCAATTTTTCTGGAGCCCAGGAAAGGCTTTGCTTGTAACCACTGAGCGCCTCTACTATCTCCACTGAGGCTGAGTTCCATCACCGACCTGTGCTCTCTTCTGGGAGTGCTACTATGCCAGCAGCAAACCTGGAAATACTACCAACCAAACAATCTGCTTCTAGGAAATACTTCCTCAGTATTATAAAAATAACGAAGGTTTACAGAAGCTGGCGTGGAATAAAGGAGCCTAAATGGCCCTGACAATACTCAATAAAAGCATCTTTTTGGTTTTATCTTCTAGTTACAGGAATGGCCTTGCGGTTACATTTATGTATTTATTTTTTTGCATTTTTCCTTCCTTTTCCTCTCACCCACAACTCCTTTTCTCTTTTTACCTACACTCTACAGAGACCAAGGTTAAGTACACATAAAAGCCTCCAAGTTTTCATGATAGACTATACATAGAAATTGAATAATGGATGGTTTAAAGATCATTTGTTAGCATTAAAAATCACTGACAGAGGAAGTGGTTTGGAGTAATAGCTGTGTGGATCGATATGTATAAAGATTTTGGTCCAGGGCAGCCCAGGTCGCTCAGCAGTTTAGCGCCACCTTCAGCCCAGGGTTTGATCCTGGAGACCTGGGATCGAGTCCCACATAGGGCTCCCTGCATGTAGCCTGCTTCTCCCTCTGCCTGTGTCTCTGCCTCTCTCTCTGTCTCTGTCTCTCATGAATAAATAAATAAAATCTTAAAAAAAAAAGTTATGTTTCCTGTCCTGGAAGCACAGGAAACATAGCTGCTATTAATGACAAATGTCATATCCCCATGAGGCTGAATTTGGAGGAAGCGGAGAAAGACTGCATACCCAGAGTTGGACATTGAATAGACACTCAAGAAATCTTCTTTGAACAGACAAAATGAAATGAATGCATGTGGAGATTATGACCTTAGGTCCAGGTTGCTGGGGGAAGGCTCTCTTAGAAAGCCAATATAACTATATAGGGTCATACACAACAACTGTATTTTTATCACATTTTTCATCACTCTATAACTCATCTGTGTCCAAGCCTTGTTATTTTTTGGGAGGGACTTTATGTGTATCTTTCTTCCTTACTCATTTTTATTATAGTTTTTGACACATTCATAACCTCATACTTAAAATAACTGATTCCCTGATTCATTTCCCTGCCTCCACCAATATATTCTGTATATTTCTATCATATTAAGTGTTGCTTTTAGTGCACTGCCAAGAATCTACAATGGTTCTCCATGTCCTACATGGTTTTTAAGGAATTCCACAAACCATTCCCCTCTTACTTATTTTTCCCAGCACAAATTTTCTTCCGTCAAACCGGTTTCTACATTGTTTCCAAGTGGGCCACTGGCATTCAAACTTCCTTGTTTTTCTAATCAGGAAGATCTATCAGGAATAACTTTCCTCTTTCAGTGTTTTCCTAATACTACATTTCAAGGTTTAGCCAGTCCTAGTACCTTCTTTATTTTAGACCTAATTGATTCTCCTTGTTGAGCTATAATCATAGATTACTCTGTACAAGTTTATATTTCATTACGTATGACTGTTTCTTATCTACTAGCCTTTTCTGCCTAAGTTCACTTAAGAGTCACAGGGACAGGGCAGCCCAGGTGGCTCAGCGGTTTAGTGCCACTTTCAGTCCAGGGCATGATCCTGGAGACCCGGGATCGGGTCCCATGTTGGGTTCCCAGCATGGCACCTGTGTCTCTGCCCGTGTCTCTCATGAATAAATAAACAAAATCTTAAAAAAAAAAAAAAGAGTCACAGGGACAGTCCAATGTGTGGGGAAAGAAAAAGCCATCAAGAAAAAGACCTATGACACCGTAGGTCAGTATTCATTAAAGCAAATGTCAACCAGAAATCTATGCTATAAGACCTTGGTTTACTTTGCTGTAAAGACTTTATGTAGATGTATAAGAGGGAGAGATAGTAATATTAACTACTACTGCGGAACACAACTGAAGAATCTGCTCATTCCAGAAAAAGAAAACAACTGGAGGATGTTCTAAAATTATCCTTAGCTTCTTATCTCTAAACGAAATTGTAATCTGCAATTGTAAAGTATTCTGTTTTGCATGTTATCAGAAAAACTCTTTTTAAAAATATAGTCCAACTATAATTTTAAGTAATATTTTTATGCTTTAATTCACTTCATCTTGTAGAAAAGTTTTTGTGCACTAAACATAAAGAAGGTTTTCATGACTTGATACCAAGTTATCTTTTCGCTATGTAGCTCCTAGGTTGCTTACAAAAATCATTCATCATTGTTAAATAAGTAAACCTCTGCTGCTCCTCACTCTGGGGCACACTATAAAGATTTGCCTTTGAGAGAAGCAGCCAAATCTAGAGCATCTATTTTTGTCACTTTTTATTTGGGGTTCATATTTAAAACTATAGCAGCCATTCTCTATCCATGGTGACTTACTATACCAATGGCATGTCTTTTCTGACTGGTAGTCAGTCACATTATTTCTCAGTGCACCTCAGTATCAGCAGTCTGGATGATGACTGCCTAACTCTTTGGAGTGACCCTACGTTACTTAAAGTGAATTTTAGGGGGATGCCTGGGTGGTTCATTTGGTTAAGTGTCTGCCTTTGGCTCAGGTCATGATTCCAGGGTCCTGGGTTGGAGCCCCCACATTGGGCTCCCTGCTCAGCCTCTCCCTCTGCCCCCTCCCCCTCTAATAAATAAATAAAATCTTTAAAAAAGTGAATTTTATGTGGACCATTTAACTAATAATATGTTATGATTGTCTCAAGTGTATCCTACATATTATATAAAATTCCATCTAGTCCTTTTCCTTTGATTTGATAACAAGAAAAATGAACCTTATTTATATAACTTCAACCTCTTCCAATCCATCTTCTCTCCACAGTGTCCACCTCCTATGCTTGCTTCTATCCCCTCGGCTTCCCCTACCAAGGGATCATTCTTTAAAGTTTACTTACATGAAGCTCTCAGATCATCCTTTTAACATAGTTTCCACCATCTTGTAAGTACTTACTCTCTTATTCATACTAACGTTGGGTTTTTAACTGTATTAAAACACAAGCACTATGTTTTAATATAGTTTGTGTTCAAGTTAATACTTGTGCTCTCCCTCTGCATGTCTTCCCCATTTGACTGAAAGCTCCTTAAAGGAAAAGGTTATATCATATCTACCTTTCTTTCTCTATGTTTATCTTTCCAACCATGTCTGGCACAGCATTCCATATATATGCTCAATAAATGTTTCAGTTAAAATGAATAGAGTAAAAAAAATGAATAGTGTGTGTGTGTATATATATATATACACTTTTAAATATATATATATATACACACACACACACACACATATTTAAAAGTCTAAAAAAAGAAAATTTGTAATGTGTTTCTTCAATTCACTAAAAGTCCAAATTCTTATTATTTATTGGTTTAAAATGCTAAAGGACATTTCTGTATGTATGTATTTACTTATTTATAAAAATTTTTTATTTATTCATTTGAGACAGAGACAGTGATAGAGAGCACAAGCAGGGGAGGGGGAGAGGGAGAGGAAGAAGGAGACTCCCCACTGAGCTGGGAGCATGATGTGGGGCTTGATCCCAGGACCTGGAGATTATGACCTAAGCCAAAGGCAGATGATTAACTATCTGAATCACCAGGTGCTCCTGTTTTCATAATTTCTTTTTTAAGTAATCTCTGCACCCAACATGGGGCTCAAACTCACAACCCCAAGACTAAGAGGTGCATGTACTTTTGATTGAGCCATCCAGGCACCCCCAAATTTAATTAAAAGGAGTTGAGGGGTGCCTGGGTGGCTCAGTAGGTTAAGCATCTGCCTTTAAGATCAGGTCATGATCCCAGGGTTCTGAGATTGAGCCCCACGCTGGACTCCCTGCTCAGCTGGGAGCCTGCTTTTCCCTATCCTCCCTGTGCTTGTGTTCTCTTTCACTACTCTGTCACCATCTCTGTCTCTCTCAACTAAATAAATAAAATCTTTAAAAAACAAAATAAAAGGATTTGAGAGGTTCACTGTCTACAATCATTAATCTCAAACTTGATTTTCCTCTTGCACATTTGTTGGCAGCCTGGAAGCTACTGAAGCTGCTGAAGAGGCATTTTGAACTAAAGCAATATTCTTATATTTTATCCAACTATAGAATGACTAACATTTCAATATTATTCATATCTGCTTATGAGAAAGTCATGGACAACTTGCCTCTATTATTAAGGCACCATAAGGCATAATTGTATCTAAATGGTTCAGGATAAAACAAACACCAAACTGTTTTGCTGAAATCAACTTATGTAGTTGAACAGTTATTGTGTACTATTAAACAGTTGGCACATTTCATATCTTTGGCATGTAAAAGCCAATTTGGGTTTAGACTTATGTTGTTTAAATGATGCCAATGTGTACTTCTCACCTTCTTAAATATATCAAAATTCCTCAGGATGCCAAACAAAATCTATCCTCTGGGAGTAAAATGTGCCAATAGCTTAATGGTACATGGAAGCATTACTAGAAAAACTTGAGAAGGGGGGGGAAAGACCTTTTTCCCACTAACTGACTAAGGTCTCATAAATGAAAATGAATTATAGCTCTGGAAATTACCTGGTGAACTCTAGGCCAGATAGCCAAATTAGATAATTCAGTACAAATTTTAGAATGATGTCGACATAATTCCTTCAAATTTATAGCCTCTGGGCATAAAGCTGGCTTTCTTAAAGCCTCTCTTGGCAACTGTGTTTGCTATTTTAAAGCTTGGGGGCAAAGTCTAAGAATTTGGAAAGAAAAATCTTCTTCATTTTTATTTTCAGATTTTGGGTAATAGTAGTCATGATAAAGGAAATGGGAATTCTATGATAAATATTTAGATAAATATGTGCTGTATTTACATTAATCATGCAAATTATGGATTTGTTTGTGGTCTGGCAAGTATGTGCTTGTTTTGTATATAGAAAGAGTAGGAAGTTTAGCAGGTAATGAATATAACCTAAGATATTTGTAGATAAACATGTGGCATTTGAGTATCACTATGTATTGGTACTTTAAACTTCTTTTTAAAAAAACTCATGTAGGTCATACAGTTTTAAAATAATGAAAAAATAAAATAAAATAATGATAACACAGCATGAACTTCAACAGGAGATTCTGTAAAGTTAATCATTATTACTAAAATAGAAATTACTAGATTTCACTTAAAACAAAGTAGTTTGTCATTGTTAACAATACTGGACACCAAAAAGAAAGACTGGAGAAAGTATTGTGAACATATTGTACCTGTCAAAAAATAGTTTCTATGCATCTACCATGAGAAAAATCACATTTGAAATAGCTCTTGGATAGAACAAATCACAAATAAAAAAGTTAGCAAGTGCTAAAATACATCAGTGGAGAAAAATTCCTCTGATTCCATAATAAATGTCAATTTCAGATTTTTTAAAATAAACATATAAGCAAACAGTGAATGTTGCATTTCATTGTAGTATAGTTATATATAATTTTCAGAAATCATCAGGCTTAGAGAATTTTAATTGTCTTACTATACTTTAATTGGTCATGTCTTATTTAATGTAAATCTGTCTCATCGTAACATTCCCTATTTGTCATGAGAATGTGTATAAGAACAAAATAACTAGACTTTTCCTTCTTTTTTTATTCTGGTAAAAAAACATATAACACAAAATCTACTTTCTTGACAAATTTTTAAGTGTATGGTATAACACTGTTAACCACAGGCACATAACCATTGTGCAGCTGACTCTAGAATTTTTTCAACTTGCATGACTGAAACTTCATGCTCATTGAAAAGCAGCTCCTCATTTCCCTGCCTGGTAGCGCATGCCAACCACTATTTTACTACTTCAATGAGTCTGACTACTATACATACCTTATATAAGTGAAATCATGCAGTACCTGTCTTTCTGTAACTGGCTTTTTTATAAGTAGGTTCCATGCCCAGTGTGGAGCCCAACGTGGGAGCCAGAACCCATGACCCCAAGATCAAGACCTGAGCTGAAATCAAGATTTGGACTCTCAATTGACTGAGCCACCCAGGCACCACTACTTTTATTAAACATTTTACTCCCCAAATAATTATCTATTACTTCATATTACTTTTCCAACATGTCTGTGAGAACCTCAGAGCCTGAGGAAATGGACCCATATGTGTTTTTATGGCTAACTTAGTACATAGATACTAACTGTGGAAACAATCTGTTTAGAGATGGTGGAGCTTTTGTACTGTTAATGTGGTATGGTACAGCCATTGCAATTGACAGTAGATATAATATCTTACAAGAATTCAAAATATCCCTCATCTCTAATTTTTGTAGCCTTTACAAATAAATAAGCAAATTCTAAAATTAGCTGTAATTATAACATTCTGTTTTACTGGTAAAAAAATTCTTTTGGATTTGATTTTCTTTTTGAATTATGGTAGAGAATGAGAGCCAAGAATAACTTGAGATTCTTCCCTCTATCTGATAAGATATTCTGTGGCTTTAATATAACTGAATAATTCTATAACTTCTTTCTATTTGTTAGGAAACAATTCAAATAGAAAACCCAACACACCTCCCTAAGATTCCTGGTATTATTTATCATGAGGTAAGGAGATCATATTGTACTCTTTCAATCTAACTCTAATTTCGGTTTCCAAACAACCTATATCTCTTTCGAGGTTAAAAGCACCAAAGTACACACAAACACTAAGGAAAATCTTAAAATTTCCTGAAATGCATTAGCCACCCTATTTATATACCAAATACCTTGTTTGTTTATGATGGTCTACATCATTAATCTAGATAAATAAATGTAGAAGTGAAGGGAGCTAGGTTTGCTGTGTTGTCCATTGCCCAGCAACCAAAGGTTACAACTGTTTTTGCAGCAGGGCACTGTGGGGGAAGACGTGGGGCTCCTGCAGCATATGCCACTTGCCACCTCACTGACTCAGACAGGAAACACCTAAGAACTCACATTTACTCTTGGTCAACAGGGCAAGTTTGGGGTATTTACTTTGTAAAAAATGTACTTGCCTAAAATGTTTTTGTTTGTTATAATTAGGTGATGGATACAACAGAAGCTCTGTATATTTGAAATATATTTAAATTTTTTTGACCAAAAAAGTGTATATATAGTTTCAGTGTACAGTTAGTTATATGCTTTAATTCTTTAAAATCAGCTTTTTGAACTTTGAAAAAACACCTGTTTTTTAATTTTAAAATATATTTTTAACAGTAATACATGCTTATAATAAATGAATATCCTATAAAACACAGTATAAAATATGTATAAAGCAAAAACTAAAATTACCCCTACCTACTCCTAATTCCCGAGTTGCATTCTTTGAAGTAACTATCCTTCCTTTTAATAGATTATATATTCTTCTTTAGTATTAAAATTATTTTTCAAGGCAGCCCAGATGGCTCAGCAGTTCAGCACTGCCTTCCGCCAAGGGTGTGATCCTGGGGACCCGGGATCAAGTCCCACATTGGGCTCCCTGCTTGGAGCCTGCTTCTCCCTCTGCCTGTGTCTCTGCCTCTCTCTCTCTGGGTCTCTCATGAATAAATAAATAAAATCTTAAAAAATAATATAATAAAATCATTTTTCAGAATGAACAACAGATATGTAGTTATATATTCACAGCAAAGTATCTGCAATGGATTTTGTAAACGACACATCAAAAAATTTAACGAGAAAGATGATAAAATCAAAATTTTCGTCTTTATTAACCTGGCATTTGAACATTACTAAAGATATAAAGCAATTGGCTTTTAAAACTTATTTTGCCATTTTTCTATTATTGGAAGTGAAGTTTACTTCTTTTACAAGCTTTTGTCCACAGGCTTTAAAAAATGGTATCATAGCAATAATCATGCTTGATTTAAAGGAATGGGCACTATTAGGCACTCAGCTGGCTCAGTTGGTAGAGGGTGGGATTCTTGATCTCAGGGTCATGAACTCAAGCCCTGTGTTGGGCGTAGAGCTTAAAAAAAATCAAGTAATGGACACTATCATTTTTGAGATAGATGAGCTTATTTAAATGAAAAAATATACTGGTGGTATGTGAACTGGAGACTATTCAACAGATGTGTACTTTGAGGAATTACTCTGCACACTCAGTGCTATGTGGTGTTTCTACTAAAAGACATTTAAGGTGTGCTCTGCCTGGCATTAACTTGCCCAATGAGTGTGATAAGTCACTACCTGAGTCTCAGCTTTATTGTTCGACTGGGCATAATTCCTGCCCTGAGAGTCAGAGTTTATTAGCCTTTGATATTCTTTAAGACACTATGAAAGTAAAGGCAAGATAGACATGCTCACTACATTCAATGATAGTAGTAATTTTGTTGAAGGGAGGGACCTCTGTTCAAGAGTAAGTGTGAACAGAAAGCTTTGGTGGCTAGGCCTCCTTAGAAGTTTGGAATAATTTACAAAGGAAAAGTCCTCTTGACATTCAACAAAAGTGGTTATTTTATCTTTTACTCTTTAAGGAGTAGTGCTTTGTTAGAAACCTGATTCTCTCAAGTCCTGGTTCTATCATAAATTAGCTACCTCGAGCCAATAAATTGCCATCTTTAAGTCTCAAATTTCTTTGTGTATGAAGTATAATTATTATCTGCCTTATTTCAGAATCTAATAAATTTTTAGTTAGCACTTACTATGCGTAACAATGCAATGCATGAGAATGCTTTCGTCTTGTTATCCTCTGAACAAAACCTTTGTTTTACATGTGCTCATTGTAAAGGAGAAAAGTACTCTGAAAATAGAGCTCTTTTTCTTCTGAGCCCAGAGCTGAGGACACAGATACTAATTTGTTTATGTTTCTTAAGTCCACAGAAGTCAATCCCCAAAATTATAAAATTGGAGCAATTCGTTCTTGGTCTTATGCTACAAAAGAATATTTCATTTTGAATATGAGATAAGTCAAGCCTCAAAAGATAGAGCTCAAGCTTAGAGACTTCAAGTATTTTCTACTCAGAAATTGAGTTTATCATAAATTACATTTTTTTGTTTACTAAATAAAATTATCACGTTAATGTGCAAATCAACATAATAACATGGTGCAGTGGTTCTCAAAGTGTTTTTCTGAATACTGACTGTATGATAGGAGTTATAAAAAAGGGGGTTCTATAATCAAGTAATTTTGGAAAATGCTACCTTGAACTAAATTATATGTGGTTTTTTTTTCCCCTCCCTTTAGGATTGCTATGTTACTTTAACTATGAATTCCTTAATACTATGCTGAGTTTCCTCAGTTCATTTGACCAGAGAATGCTTTGCTGACTTGGTACATCTGATGGGAACAGTGTCAAGCAGCATGCATTTTGGACATGCTGGTTTCTCCTAGCCTACAAGATTAGTCATCAAAATCACAAATGATTCTGATATTGCTTATATTTTCCATTTCTTTTTTTATATTTTCCTTTTCTATGTGCGCCCCTGCACTGCACCCCTCCCCCCCCATTTCTTCCTTTTTAAATTGTTATAGTTTTAATACTACCTTTCTGGTCTCCTTTCTTCCAGTCCATTCTGCATGTCATCTAACAGTCAACTTCTCCACATTTGCTACTTTCAACAGGCCACTTTCTTTGCTGACAAGCTCTTCCACTGTACCCAGATTCAGATTCCTTAATCCTGTCTTCAATAAAACCCGCTGATCTGATGTGCCCAGCCTGCTTTTCTGATCTGACACTCTGTTTTTCTGCTACCAAAAAGTTTACTCACTTCCTCCACATTTGCTTTCCAGTTTTCCATAGCTCAACCTCTATTCATGCGTTCCTGGGGCTGAAGTACCCCCTTTTTCAATTCTGTCCATTTTGTCAAAGTCTTTTTATATTTTACTACCCTCCTTTGCTAAGTCTTCTCTTAGAATCTCAGCCTTTTTTTGAAAGGGCAAAGCAATGAACATTTATCTAGTTTTTACTGCATGCCAAAGATTTCTCAAGGACTTTGCTTTGCGTTAAAAATTGCTCCTTCTGTCAGCATAACTGAAATAGCATGGTGAGTAGTACTTTTGCCGCTGCTTGGCAGGATGGCCCCTTGTTGACTAAGTGAGGCCTAAAGGAGTCCTTAGCAATTGAGCCCAGACTGTTCCCAAGACTAATGGTAGCAAAATATACCACAACTATCATCCCAACTTCCATATAAAAGGTTTGAGGAAAAGAGGCTAAGTTATGGGGCCACTGGTCTTTGTGGGAAATACAGTGCTTACAGTGAGAGAAGATTCTACTCTGTGAAGCTAGTTCAACCGTGCTGTAGAGCTCCAAGAGACTAACTCAAAGAGTGGCTATAAGATGCAAAGATTGGCATTTTATTCCCCACTGGACAACTTTTTAGGCAGAGAATGTGCTAATTTGTCCCTGTGCCACGGGACGCCTGGGTGGCTCAGTGGTTGAGTGCCTGCCTTTGGCTCAGGGCGTGATCCCAGAGACCCAGGATCAAGTCTCATGTCAGGCTCTCTGCATGGAGACTGCTTCTCCCTCTGCCTGTCTCTCTCTTTCTCTATCTTTGCCTCTTATGAATAAATAAATAAAATATTTAATAAAAAAAATTGTCCCTGTGCCTACTTGAGCAAGGTGGTGAAAGCTAGAGACACTGACAGAGCAGAGACAGGGGCACTGGGGGAGCAGCCTGCATTTCCATGGATTGGCCTGGTGAGGATGTAGGAAAGTTCTATGAGACATGTGGCATGTACACTTCAGTCAGTTTACTAGTAGGGCTCTACCCAAGATGATGACTTGCTTGGCAAGGGAAATCTGTCAGTTGGGAGACTGATGAGGGGAACCACCATGGGCAGGAAAGGAGGTGGCATAAATGCTATAATCTGACAGAAAAAAAAATAGTATGGACACCCTTATAGGGCCCTCTGAATTACTCATATCTAGCCCTTGAGAGGACCAGCCCTTGGATGCCTGCCTCAGAGGTAGTCAGGAAAGAAGTCATAATCAACAGAGGACTGTAAGAATGGCCAGCTGTGTAAAGAAACACATACTCTTGTTACCACTCCATTCTCTTTAGACCTATACATTGGAGGACCTGGGCCTTACAAATAGGAATGAAAGCCAGAATCTTCAAAGCCAGACTCTGCTCTCCAATCCCTGCAACCCCTCAAACAGTGAAGACCCCAGTTCAAGCCTGCATTGAGCAGAGAGCAGATGACATTTTAAACTGCATTGAGATTAACGTTTTAAACAATACTGAATTTTAATACACAAGCAACCCTGAAGTTGTTAAATATGACAGATATACTTAATGAAAAGATGTGATCATTGACAGCCATCATGAGAACAATTAAAATTGTTTAATGTGTTTACCTCCTGAGTTGAGATTCTTCAATAAACTGGATTAAACAAATAGACTGGCTTTGACTCTTACTCCATATATATGGAACACTATATTCCAGAGTAAAAGAAAGTGGAGGAAATAACTACCATAGCCTCTGGCCTTGTTACTTGCAAATTTCATGAATAAAGTTAATGGGAGTTATTAGAATCTATCTTCTTGGCAATTTTAAAGCACAGGCATCAAGGAATTACACTGCATATCATCTTTGAATTCCCCTAGTTTGGGGAGATGGGTTAGACAAGTTGACCCAGCAATTCCTCCATTATAATTAGTCAAGATTTTATAATAGCCATTTTAATTAAAATAGTTACTATAATAGCAATTACAATTACACTGAAATGGTTGCAGTCAACATTAGTTTTACACAAAGAAACATGAAATCATCTTTAATAAGGGAGACAAACAGAAAATAAATTCTGCGTTACAGTAGATATTGGTTGACATTCTCTTTTTTTCTGCCTCACACTCTTTCTTCCTAGCACCAGCTTTCTCAAGGAGAGGTCTAAGCATATACCAAGAATACAAAAGAGGTGTCTGGTAACTTCCTTTCCACTTCCTTGTCCAGGACAAAGAGGTCTGAGGCCCAGCTCTATCATTAATCAGCTGCATAACCTTGGACAGGGTAATATGCAATGAAGGCTAGAGGCGACATCTACAGAAAGTTGCAATTCTAGGAGTATACACAAATCCCCTCTGCTTTCTATTTAATCTCTCCAGTCCTCTGACATTACTTCATAGAGAAGTCTATTTATTTGAGCATCATCTTTTTGATGCTCTAACTAGATCAAGGCAATTACCTATTAAAAGTGAGGAGCCAAGGTATCTACAATCAGTCAGGATCTTATCGTCTAGAAATCTGCTTTAAGACAAAGCCTCCAAACACTGCACAGTGATTATGATTATGAACTGCTTTTTCAGTAAATGTCTCAGTTATTCATAGGTCTTTCAGTTTTCTAATAAGGATCTTTGGAAGTCAGACTGCCTAGATTTGAATCCTCACTGTGCCTGCTGCTAGAATGACCTTGGCTACCAGTAAATGTAGATAACAATGGTACATACTTCATAAGATCTTTTGAGGATTAATGGATTAATATGTGTAAACAGTTTAGACCAATGCCTGGCATATCAGATATTAGGCATTATCTTACCATTTATGAGTAGATTAGGTTTAGCCTACAGGCAGTTTCATGGGTATCACATAGAAGGGTCCGGTGCTTGGCATTTAATGTGCTGTGACTGCTGTCTTGAAATTCTTAATAATGTTATCTCTAGATTTTTGTTCTATAAATGGAGTCTGCTTGGACAGTGGAACATGTATGGAGGGGAAGGGGCTTGGCTACTGTAGAGTTCTCTCCTCCTGGCTTCCCAGGACAGGTTCTCCATTGCCTGCTCTGCCATCTCCTGCTTTAGCCCCCACCAGTCTCATACTCCCCTCCCCCCCCCCTTTCCTAATGCATGTTGTAGTTCTCTGCTCCTGTCCAGGACCTGGGTATGGGTGTGTGAAGGGTCAGAGTTGGCATACACTCCACAACATCTTGAAGTAGAGCATGGAGGCAGCTGTCCTGCCTAGGGTTGGCAGTATCACAGAGCATTTGGTGGGCAACGGGCAGGGGCAAACTTCTTGTCTACCTATGATCCAGGTACCTGCCATGTTCCAATGTGGAGGTTGCAAAACCCACTCAATGTGGGTTGGGGCAATAAGGCTGTAGGAAAGGGAGATGCCTGGCTCAACTTCCCCACCTCTGGCCAAGGCACAGCATATCAGTTTGGTGGCTGGCAGGAGGTGAAACATGACATCTGATGGGCTGCTTGTGCCCCCCCTTCCTCCTTCAAGTCATAGGGAGAAACCCTGTGGCATGTGAGTCTGTGCTCAAAGAGTATCCAAGTGCCCAAAGGAGCATGGCCTAATAAAAACACCACTACAGGTTGAGACAGAGACCATGGAAGAAAAGAAAAACTTCATATGTTAGTATTTTTAGTGTCACTTTTCCCAATTTTTTGAACAAAAGGCTCTATATTTTCATTTGCACTGGGTCCTACAAATTATGTTGCCCGGCTTGCCTACAAGGCTTACTTTCTTCCACAGAAAGTTTTTATTTATTTATTTTAAGGATTTTATTTATTTACTTATTTATTTGAGAGAGAGAGGAAGAGACAGCAGGGGGAGTGGCAGAGAGAGAATCTGAAGCAGACTCCAAACTAAGTGTGGAGTCCAACTTGGGGCTCAATCTCATGACCCTGAGATCATGACCTGAGTTGAAATCAAGAGTTGGACACTTAACCGATTGAGCCACTCTGGCGCCTGCCACAGAAAGCTTTTAAAACAGGCACTTTTACTAGGCATTATTACTGAGAAGTCACAGATAATGTGACTAAACTATGGGAATATAAACAAAGATAATCATAAAAATCATATATAAATGTTAAAGTGAATGACTCTAATTTAAAAAATTCATACTAGCTCAGTATTTTCAAGATTACCATTTTTCCCAATCTCTGCAGTAGAAATCAAGTACTATCTCCTTCCTGAATTTTCAAATCTTAATGATTAGCTTTCTAGACAAAAGAATAAACACTGAAAACAAACAACAAAAACAAATAGTACTTTTTTAAAAAGCTTTTTGTGGGAGGTCTTCTTCCAATGGTCATCTTGGATAAGTGTGCTCTTTAACTGAGGAACATTTCAGATACTTAAATATTTGAAATTCTGTGTTTATATCATGCTAATGATATATTACAGTTAAATTATAATTTTCACCCCGAATTTGAATCAATAATACATTGCAGAACAACAGTCTGCTGTGAAAGCTGCTGACAATGGGTTGGTGTATTAAGCTGAGATAGGAATGTAACAGAACTGAGGAAGGCAACGGAGAGTGTCATGGTTCATCAGTCCGGGAATAAGTAGTAAAGATGAACTCAGCCTTAGAACAGCTAACAAGTGATTGCCAATTATTTAAATCATGAAGATGGAAAGATCAAGCCTGATAAAAGCAATAAAAATAAAATCAACAGTACCATTCATCCAACAAATTGTAGTCTAGTCAACATTTTGGTGTTTTCATTTCAATATTTTTCTCAATCAAATCATTTCATCTGAGAAATGATTTGCTCATTTATATTTTCTGATTGATTAATGTCCCCAGGGTGCTGCCAAATTAGAATTTGCTACCCCCAAAATTCCCCACAACAAGACTTGCCACTGGTTCAAAAGTATGCTGAATGAAAGAAGGCAAATCCAGATTCCAGCTGAGCAGTCGGGAAGCATCATCATGGGTTGAATGGAAAATCAGGAGTTGAATGCAGTTTTAGAAAACAGATTTTTTAAAAAAGTGCCAAAACAGTTAAAAATTCTAGCAAACCAAAAGTAGCGTTGTGGTACAGTGCTAATTATATGCGTGCCTATAACCTATGTTACAGACCGTAATCTTATAATTTTCTGTTTCTTTTAATGGCAACAGGTTAATGGCCACAAGGAAAATCTTGCACACCAAGATCAAAAGGAAACTACTGGCATAAGGCACCTTGGCATCAGACTAGATTTACACATGCTGACATGTCAAAGCCTTGAAACAGAAACTTCAGAACTTCCTCATGAATGCTGAAGGGAAGTCATTGACTTCATACTAGCTCAAAAGTACATCTTTCCAGGGATAGCATTCAACCACGCAAACAACAAGACTGGGCAAACAAAGCCTGAATATGTACTTGGAAGTGAAAGTCTTAAGCAGAACAAAATACGAGTCAGCTTCCAAAGCTGCCAAGTTTCAGATACAAATCCAAAACTAAATTTAAAATAGGGAGTAATAAGCATATTGAATAGCAATTTTGACTAATGGGGCAGCTTAAGCATTAGCAATAGCCCCCATTCCTGTACCAGATCATAAACTCCCCTGGCCTGGCTTCTCAGGTTGGGCAAGAGAGCCAGGGGAACATGATTTCATTCCATCTGGTCCTTGGCACTTATCTTCTTTTTGCTTTATCTTGCAGTGAGAATCTGCTCATGCCTTGGTGTCCTCTCCAACTTTTCTTCCTAGTTATGGTACTTAATGTTTCTTAAGTGTAAGGGTTCTACCTAGGATGTCATAGTACCAGTCATTGATGGACACGTAAGAAGGGCATTTTAAATGTTTAGCTGTTCTGTTGCATGACCTCAATGGATCAGTTAGTACTATTCTCAGGTAAAGTATTAAATGTTTGGGTGAGTACAAATTTTACCACAGGACTTACACAATTCCAAAGTTTTATTATTCCCTACCAGCTACTCCTTTGCTTAGCAACTGAAAGACACTTTCATTCCTTTTATCTTCTTTTTTGGCCTGACCAGAGCTCAAGAGTGCTGGAGTGTATGCCTGCGTCAGCGGGTTACCACTTCAGTACAATTCAAGCAAACCAATTTGAAAAAGTGCCAAATTATTTTGGGATTGGGCAGACAATAGTGACCCTTCATGATTCCATGAGTAATGTAAACAGGGAACATATTGCTGAGGTCAAAGAAAAGGAAAAATATTAAAAGTAATTGCCTAGAGAGAAAAGAGAGGTATAAGATTTTAGCAGGGTAAACAGCATTTGAGATGGAGATCATACTCTGTTTACATATTAAGTATAAAGTTTTAGTTTTTTGAGTGGCAAAATTTTGTTAATTATAATGACTTGTATTGAATGTTTCTTATTTGATAGTCACAGAACTGTGGTGGGGTTTTGTGTCTAACTCTTCCCTTTTGCTTTTTCTCTTACCAAGTAATTGTCCAATTACTTGAATAAAAATAGGTGATATAGTAGTTAACATCAAAACTATGTCAGAATGTTGAATGAATATTTGAAAAGAACAAAAAGAAATTTTAGGCCATTCTAGTGATTGTGTAGTGTTGCCTCTTGATTTTTCCCAATATTTTCTTGTGAAAAATTTCAAACATATAGAAAAATTGAAAGAAAATTTTAGGATAACATTTATATAACCACCATCTACTCTGTACAGTTAACCTTTTTCTATACTTGATTTATCATCTCTCTAAACCTCTATTCAGCCACCCAACTATGTTATTTTTGGTGAATTTGTAAGTAGCTTGCAGACATCGGTACACTTTATTTCTAACTACTTTGGCATGTATATCATTAGCTAAAATTTATGATTCTTTAAAAAAACAGGTTTATTGTAGTGTAAGTCACATACTATACAATTTACCCTTGTGGTTCCTTTACACATCAAAACTTTTAGTGGAGAAAATATGGAACCTTTTTTCTCTGTCATTAGTATCTATGTATTATATTTGTCAGATAATATTTGTAGCTTTCAGGTCTTCTGCTGAGAAACACACACAGCTATAAGTTTTGGAAATATCAAATTTTCACATTTGGAAAAGTCTCTCCCCCAAACTAATGAAATGAGAAATTTCATTACTAGAATGATAGATAAAATAATTATACACCTCAACCTCAAAACTGAGTAATTTACATAAATGATATTTCATTTATAATCATTCTATAAAAACTGTGACACTGGTGATCACAGGTTCAAATACTACCATAGTTTATCACCTATTTACAGGTGTGGATTGTAGTTTCCAAAGATAACTGCGCAGGATCACCCATTCCACATGCTGTTGTACAAAGTGATCTTGTAAAGTGTGACCAAGTGGCAGGTTTAAATCTTCTCTCCTTTAATCTGGGTGACTGTTTCAATCAATAAAGTATGCCAGATGTGATGCTTTATAATAGATATAAGGGAAAGCAGCTTACTTGTTTTCTAATACTCACTTTTGGAAGCTGAGCTGCTACCTAAGGAGTTCAACTGCCATGTAAGGTGAGACCTCCAGGCTGTGAGGAAACTCAGGCCATGTGCTCCCAAGGGCTACATACAATTGAGGACAGCCTCAATTGAGGTCTCAGCTGATGGCCAGCATGTACCACTAGACATGCAAGTGAAGATGCTCCTCGTTGATTCCTACCTTCAGTCATCAAATATTTCCAGCTGAGGACCTAGCTATCATGGAACAGTACACCCGTGGAGCATAGTTGCTGTGTCCTGCTCAAATTCCTGATCCACAGAAGCTACGGATGTAGTAAAATGAATGTTTATTCAGTAAGTTTTGTGGTGGTTTCTTACAAAGCAATAATAACCAGAATAGTCATTCTCTATTTCCCATCCTACAAGATGAACCAAAAAAGCACCTCTGTTTTTAGAAGAAATATATAATTCTTGTTTGGCAGATTTGTTTCCATATAGAAAGTACATTAAAAGGATCATATGTCAGGATCAAGTGCAATTTATTACAAGGATGCAATGATGGTTCAACATCTGCAAATCAATGTGATATACCACACTAACAAAACGAAGGCTAAAAATCACATCATTTCAGTAAGTACAGAAAAGGCATCTGACAAGATTCAACATCCATAAAAACTCTCAACAAACTCGGTTAAGGAAATGTACTTCAACATAATAAAGGCGACATATGACAAGCCTACAACTAACATCATACTCAATAGTGAAAAGCTGAAAGTATTTCCTCTAGAATCAGGAAAAAGACTAGGATCTCTATTTTTGCCACTTTTATTCAATATAGTATTGGAAGTCATAGCTAAAGCAATTAGGCAAGAAAAAGAAATAAAAGGCATCTAAATCAGAAAGGAAGAAGTGAAACTGTCTTTACTTTAGCAGAAGAGATGTAGAAAACCCTAAAGACTCCACAAGAAGCTGTTGGAACTAATAAACAAATATAGCCATGTTGCAGGATGCAAATTCAATATACAAGAGCACTGCATTTCTATATACTAACAATAAGCTATCAGAAAGAGCAACTAGAAAAACAAACCCATTTACAATTGATTGCACCAAAAAGAATAAATACCTAGGAATAAATTTAACCAAGGAGGTAAAAGTTCTGTATACTGAAAAGATATTGATGAAAAAAATTGAAGAACACAAATAAATGGAAAGAAATTCTATGCTCATATATTGGAAAAGTTATTATTGTTAAAATGTTCATAGTACCCAAAGCAATCTATAGTGTCAATGCAATCTCAATCAAAATTCCAATGGTTTTCACAGAAATAGAACACATAATCCTAAAATTTGTATGCAACCAGGATAGCCAAAACAATCTTGAGAAAGGAGAACAAAGCTGGAGGCATCACACTTCCTGACTTCAAACTGTAATCTGTGGCAATAACATACAATGGGCATATAGATCAATGGAACAAAGAGACCAGAAATAAACCCACACATACATAGTCAATTAATTTTTGACAAAGAAGCCAAAAATATACAATGGGGAAAGGATAGTCTCTTCAATAAATGGTGCTGGAAAAACCAGATAGCTGCATGCAAATAATGAAACTGGACTCTTATCTAATACCATAAACAGAAATCAACTCAAAATGGATTAAAGACTTGAAACCATAAAACTCCTAGAAGGAAACACAGGGGGTAAACAGGATGTAAGCTCCTTGATGTGAGTCTCAGCAATGATTTTTTTTGTATTTGACACTAATAGTAAAAGCAACAAAAGCAAAAATAAATAAGTGGGACTACATCAAACTAACAAACTTCTGCACAGCAAAGGAAACTCAATGAAAAGGTAACCTACGGAATGGGAGGAAATATTTGTAAATCATATATCTGATAAAAGTTAACTTCCAAAATACATAAAGAACTCACTTATACATAAAGAAAAAGATGATTCATGTGTCTTAAAACAAACAAAAACTACCATATAATTCAGGGATTTCATTTCTGGGTTAGGAAATGAAATCACTATCTTGAAGAGATATCAGTGCCCTCACGTAAGATTGCAGCATTATTTACAATAGCCAAGACATGGAAACAACCTAAGTGTTCATTGAAAGATGAATGGACAAAGAAAATGTGGTACACACACACATACACACACATACTATATAGTAGTATTCAGCCATAAATAAAAGAAGGAAATCCTGCCATTTGTGGTAATGTGAATGGATGTTGTAGGCATTGTGCTAATGAAATGAGTCACAAAGAGAAAGGCAAATATTGTTTGATTTGACTTATATGTGGAATCTAAAAAAAAAAAAACTGAACTCATAGAAACAGAACAGATTGCCAGAGGTGGTGGTGATGGAAATGGGTAAAGGTAGTCAAAGGTACAAACTTCGAGTTAGAAGATAAATAAATACTGGGATACAATGTATAGCATGGCCACTATGGCTAATAATACTGTACTGTATATTTGAGAGTTGCTAAGAAATTAAATCCTAAATATTCTCATCACAAGAAAAAATAATTTTGTAACTGTGAGGTAACGAATGTTAATGAAGCATTGTGGTAATCATTTCCCAATACATACATGTATCAAATCCTGTTGCACACCTTCAACTAATATAATACTATATGTCAACTGTATCTTAATAAAACCAGGAATAAGAGAAATATGTAATTTTTATTTAGCAGTCCTATCTGCATGTATGTAGGAAATACCTTGTAAGATATCACTTCTGGTGTTTAATATTAAGTTCTATATTTAGGTAGGTAAACATTTTTATAAAATGCTGTTCTGGGGATCCCTGGGTGGCTCAGCAGTTTAGTGCCTGCCTTTGGCACAGGGCATGATCTTGGAGTCCCGGGATCGAGTCCCACATCAGGCTACCTGCATGGAGCCTGCTTCTTCCTCTGCCTGTGTCTCTGCCTCTCTCTCTCTGTCTATGTCTCTCATGAATAAACAAATAAAATATTAAAAAAAATAAAATGCTGTTCTAAGAATTGCATGGTATTTGTCAATCAGTTACAGCCACTGGCTGGATAGTAAGGCTAATTGTCTGTATTAGGGAATAGATACAGCATAAACTAACACGTTCAAAAAAGGGATTTTAGTTGACTATAATCTCATCAACTATGGATGTGGTTACCAAAAAAGCTGATATATTCCCAGGTCCATAAATAGAAGCACTATTCTAGTGCCATGGACTCATCTGGCAATATGGCAGAGTCTATTAACTCCTTCTCAGAATAATGCTTTTAAATGCATAAAATGAATTATACTAGATTACATAGGAAATAAATTGCATTGAAATGTTATCAAATAATAAGCTCATTTTTGATATAGTAATACCTGTGCTTTTTAAATTAACTATTAAATAGTAAGAACAGTAGTAGGCCTAATATATATACCAAAGGAGATGAATATAAATGGTATTTTGAGATACCTGTATAGTTATAATCTTACATGAAAAATAATCAGTGCTAATGCTAATTGTGGTTTATTGTCTATACTCATAATTAAGAAAATACTAAATTTCAGTGGGAGGTTAGGAAGATAAAGATGTAAATTCTCTTCCACTCAAGTTCCTGGAACACCTAAATTCTAACCATGAATTCCTTGTTCTTAAATTCCTTCAATATAAAACACATTTACTTATGATTCTATGGGCTTTTGGCATTTGTGGCCTCATTCAATCTTTTTCTTCTTTGCTATTACTTATTAAACAAGTTGGGGAGAAAGCTTAGAGCAAAGGATGTATGATACTCCAGGCTTGGGGCAGTTTTTCATGTTCAGAATTGTCTATCATTTTCTAACCAGTCAATAAAATCCCACCCGTTATTCTAGGTCTAGTTTATTTATTTATTTACTTTTAATTTTTAATAGTTTTTAAAAAGATTATATTTATTTATTCATGAGAGACACAGAGAAAGAGAGGCAGAGACATAGGCAAAGGGAGAATCAGGCTCCATGCAGGGAGCCCGATGTGGGACTTGATCCCGGGTCTCCAGGATCAGGTCCTGGGCTGAAGGCGGCGCTAAACTGCTGAGCCACCCAGGCTGCCCTTCCAAGTCTAGTTTAAATCCTACTTTCTCTAGTAAGGTGATACGATCCATAATGACTTCCTTCTCTGATTTCCTACTGTACTTAGAGAAGCCAGTTCATCCTCATTTTAGAACTTAATTAGTCTCTATTTCTTCCACATTGATTTTTGTCTCCTCACCTAGCCAGGGAGGTTTATAGAAATTAAGAGTGTTTGCTATTTTATATTACCTAAAGCATACTGCTAGGAACATTGTAGGTATATGTTGTATCTTTATACAATGTCCACCTTACCAGTGATGCTGTCCAGCTGTGCAAATCACTTATGGCTTTGGGAAATTGAGACTACATGTATTCTTTACTATTGCTGTCACCCACAATGGGTCACTGAGGGTGGGCTATACAAGGTCTATCCTTGATACTACTAATAACACCTATGTGGCACTTATTATGTGCCAGATACTCATCTAAGCATTTTGCATATTCAGTTAATTCTCTCATTTAGCCCCATGATGTAGGTAGTATATCGATCCCTATTATACAAATGAGGAACCCGAGGAACAGGCAATTAGTAAAGAGCTGGAATTTGAAACCAGGCATTCTTTTTCCAGAGCTGGAGCATTTAATCACTACACTGCACTGCTACTCATGACATTCATAAACAGAAGAATCCTTGTATATACCTGCAAGTTTAACATGAAATCACTCATCTTATGATTAGTCTTTCTTCCACTGAACTCCTATATTCCTTGACTGGTAATCATTAACTCAGCCCTTGTACTGTTAGTTTTACTACAATAATTGCAGCTACTATTTACTGAGTACTTGGAAAGCTAGGCTCACATATAGTAAAAGATTAAGTAGTAGAAGAACAAGGATTCAGGGCACCTGGGTGGCTCAGTTAGTTAAGTGTCTGCCTTTGGCTCAGGTCATGATCCCTGAGATCCAGTCCCGCATTGGGATCCGGTCCTGCATTGGGCTCCCTGCTTAGTGCGGAGTAGGCTTCTCCTTCTCCCTCTGCCTGTACCCCCTGCTCTTTCTCTCAAGTAAGTAAATAAAAATCTTTTAAAAAACCCTCAGAAGAACAAGGATTCTAAATCAAGGCTATCTTAATTTTTGCTTAAAGGATGATGTTACACTACTTCTCACTGGATTATAAATTCCTTAAAGGTAGGGATTATGTCTCATACTTGCTTGTTGATTCCATAATACTTTGAATGCCTTGGTCCTCTGAAAAAACATTTCCTGATTGACTGATACAATTCACTTTTCACAGAATTTAGCATGGATAGTATGAAAACTTTGGGATCTCCCATTAACTGCCTTTTGGGAATACCTAAGGTAATCCAGCTTCAGCTTGCTTACCATTAAAAGGAGGAAAAATACACTTAATAATAGGTGTTTAAAGATTAAAAGCAGGAATATCTGTAGAATATAGTGCCTGCCACACAGTAAGTACTCAAAAAAAGGCTAGTTTCTTACTTCCTTCTTTGAAATAGTTTTTTGGTCATGTTTATAATGATTGATATTAGCATACAATTTTGTAAAAATGCTAATCTTTGGTGGTGTCCTTGTTAAAGTTTTTACTTAGCCTAATTTCTCTTCTTTTCCTCAAAATCACCTAAAATGATAAATATTAGTTTATTGTACATCAAAGGAAGAATTCCTTTCTGAGCCAATGAAGTAGATCTGGCTCTATGGTCTATTCAAGTGATTACTGTGAGCAAATATGAAAGAAATGCATGAAAGGCAGAACGGCCCCTCAAAAATGCCCACATCATAATTCCTGGAACCTGCCATGTGTTACTTTTCATAGCAAAGGGGAATGAAGGTTACAGATGAAATTAAGGTTACTCATCAGTTGACCCTAAAATAGGGAGATGCTCCAGGTTTATTCCAGGGGCCCAATGTAATCACAAGGGTCCTTAAAAGTGGCAGAGAGATGGCAGTGTAAGAAGGACTCATTCAGCCTAACACTATTAGCTTTGAGGATAGAGGAATGGGGTCATGAGCCAAGGAATGCAGGCAGCCTCTAGGATCTGGAAAAGCAAGGAAATGGATTCTCCCCTAGAGTCTCTAGAAGGAACTCAATTCTGCTGACTCCTTCATTTAGCCCTGTAAGACTCACTCTGAATTTCTGTGCTTTAGAACTGTAAGACAGTAAATTTGCATTGTTTAAGCTGCTAAGTTTGTGGTAATTTGTTACAGTAGCAATGGGAACTAATACTGTATGTAAATAATACCACAATTTAGGAAATGTGCAAAAACAAATATGTCATTTAAAATTTTTTTTATTTTTCAAGTAACCTCTACTCATGACTGCAAAACCAAGAGTTGCATGCTCTACAGACTAAGCCAACCAGGTGTCCCTATATATTGTGGTTTTAAACAACTTCCAAGGGACTATATGAATAATAAGTGACATTTTTCTTGATTATACTGGGCACAGAAGTCAAGTAAAATGCAACAGAGTAAAAATTATCATTACAGATTTGTCAATAACATCTATTTTAATTAGCTGGATTAGAGATGAAAATTTTTTCTCTTTGTAATCCATTCTTTAGTAACTAGAAATGTCTTTCTACTTGTGAACATGATAAGAGAGAAATAAGGAAAGGATCTTAATTATAAGACAGAGATTTTTGTTTGGGCAAAGAGAAGGTATTTTTGATACTGTCACTCCAAAGCCTAAACATCTTTGGCTAATTTGAACTAAAATGTATTCCCTTATGTTACCAAACTTAACCAACTACTTTTACAAATATGAAATTTCTGCTTAAATCATGTCAGTCTCTTCTACACTATCAAAGGCTTTGCTCATTCTTTTTTTAAAAAAATGTGTGTTCTTTTTTAAAGATTTTATTTATTTATTAGAGATTGCATGCACATACACAAGTGGGGCGGGGGAGAGCTAGAGAGAGAGAGGGAGAAGTAGATCCTCTGCTGAGCATGGAGCCATATACAGGGCTTGATCCCAGTACGCTGGGATCATGACTTGAGCTGAAGGCAGATGCTTAACTGATTGAGCCACCCAGGCTCCCCACTTTGCTCATTCCTAAATCTCTTCTTATGGCATCTCCACTCCACCTGTAATTTTTAATTCTCTGCCTGTTCAACACAGACTTCTCCAAGCATCCATAGCACTAATGTTTTCTAAGTTCATTTTAGCTTCTATTGTGCATTATTCTTTATTATTTACAAGTTACTCATTATTACTTCAGGTTTGTATGTTTTATTTCCCTGTTAGCTCCTTAACAACTAATGATGGCTGATGGGTACATAGGATTCATTATATTTGTCTGTGTTGTATATGTTTGCAGCTTTCTATAATAAAAAGTTAAAAAAAAAAAACTAGGGAGATGCCCTTGTATCATAAAGCATTCTTTCAATTTCTAGGTTTATCCTTCCCTAGCACTATAAGGTTGGTTGAACTGGTTTGCCTCTAAAGCTTACCTCTTTTGGTTGAAGAAACATGATGGAAAAGAAGGTATGATACTATGCCCAGAGGCTCAAGGCATTATCCAATATAATAGCAGATTTCTATAAGCTGATGTACATTATTCAAGACAAAATTTCACTATTGCTCAGTAAAGAAAAGCAGGAAAATTCAACTCAATGGTTAATTGTTTATATAATCTTTGAAACCTCTGCTTCAATGTTATTGATACAGGATTCCTTGTTAGAATATTTCTGGAAAGAAATGATTGAAGCAGGTTTCATCAACATTTACTAAAGAAAAAGTTAGAATCAACAGTAAGACTTACTATTGCTAGTTTATTCTATAAAGTATTAACAACACAAAATGTTAATTAATTTCTAATTCTCTATTCTATTATTTAGATTTCATGAAGGTTGATTGGACTTGATCCATCATTTTACGGAAAATTAATTATTTCAAATACATGCACCACTTTATGCAACCTGCCTGATTTGCATTGAGGAAAATTCAGCAGAAGTAATTGAGGCACAAGCAAATACTGGCACTGACTGAACTCAATTTTCATTCCAAATTTCTGCAAAATCCCAAGGCACAACAATATCAGATGCAAGGGGGAAAACAAACAAAAGCAATGTGAAAAGGGAACATGAAGAGAGAATATTACAAGAATCAGAGAACAAAGGGATTGCAAAACTATTTTAGTGCCATAGATGAGCAGTGAGGGCTTCATTCAGGCAAGGTGGAATAAGATATCATATGGCATCCTGACAATTGATGTCTTCATTTAAATGTAAGAATTTACATTCTAATTAGAAAGAATTTACATCTTAATCAGAGGCAGCTGTATTATCTTGTTACTGTTTTTTTCAAAGGTAATGAACTAAAGTACTGCTGTGCTTTTTCAACCAGAAACTAAATAGACAGCATCCAGTGTTATTTTATAGCTTACCTGCTGTAAGCTGTTATTAATATTTTCAAAGATTAAATTTCTAACTAAAATCTTTTAAAAATGAAAATTGTATTTGACATCACTAGAATAGTATGATCAGGGCTTAAAGTGTTTAAACAAATCCCTTTCTAACTTGTATTTTAAACATACTTATTTATCAAGCTAATAGGAACCTCTTATGATTTATTAATATAATATTGTTTTCATTTGGGAGGATGTAGAAAAGCTACTAAAGCAGATATGCATCATATTCTGATGAAACTCTGTTGTTCTTAAACTTACATTTGGTTGTAAGAGATGATTTAATACAAAACTTTACCTTATTAAGATCATTTAAATAAAGGTGTATTCTTTTCTTTCTGTGATGTTTAACAAGGATAACAAATATGTGTAACATGATAATATTTTGCTTGTTTTATACTATTTTGTTATTATCACATTAATAACATTTAAAAATGTAATACTTTACAAATATACACAATTTTGATAGTGTCCAGGATTGCCATAGTTAGTGAAATGAAAGAAAATAATGCATTTAAATTCATACTGTTCTATTCTAGGTTGTTTATAATGATGGTAGCTAGACTTGGGTATTGGTAGTTGGTGATATCTTTTCAAAGTCAAGCCCATCATTCATATGAGAATCAGCATGAGCTCACTGACCCATGGTTTAGAAGAAATTGGGCTTGGCCTAAAAGAAATCAAGCAGGAGAAAATTACAAGTGTTAATAAAAATGTAAAATGCCACCTTTGTCCCTAGCACCATGCATCTTTAGGTTATTGATACTTATTTTCATCAGCTGCATCATTAATACAAAGTTGTAGTATGGACCAATTTTTAATATGCAGGTTTATGATTTAATTCATTATGTAATATAATTTTTTGTTAAAGTGAAGGGAAAGAAAAATAAAAAGACTAAAGCTATATCTACTGGTATATTACAAATAAATAAAATATTTGGTCAAAATATTTGATTTAATAAATCAGTCTAAAATAATTCTGAGGTGCAGATTTATCTTTGCTATTATACTGATTTTCTGGATCCATATGTATTAAAAAACCAGATCACATACAAATGTGTTATATTTTAAGAAAACAACAGTAATTCAGGTAGATAAAAATTTATGAAATTAATTTTAAGGTGGCAGTTTCCTGACCTAGGCCACTCTGATGACAAAGAAGGGATAATTATTATTAGTTCACTGGTGCTTTTTCTTGTATCCCACTAAAGACAATTTATAGAGGAAATGATTCAGATGGGCCTGACTGAATTACTGGCTCTGAAAGACGGCTTTATACTGCTGTCAGAAACCGTCAGCCCACTTCTGAAAGGTTGATTTGTCTATGGCTCTTCTGAGTATGATTTGTTATGAGAGTACCTGATACCACATAGTATATGCAGAGCCTTCATTTTCAAAAGTATCCCAGGTAAGTTTTTGATCATCCCTAGGTTCTATGGAACCTGTCTGCATTTTCATAAAGAGTATCTAAAAATAAAGTACATTTTGCTTTTTACATTGATGGTTCTAGTAGGATATCATAGACTTTGAGTTACAGTATACCACAGCATTATATCTACTTTCACAAGTTCTCCACCTGCTTCTATGTTTACTCTAACTATAAATATTCACATCCAATGTAAAACAGCATAATAAAACATAACATTTGACTCTTCTTGTTCTGACTCTGGTTTTCCTTATCACTTTGGGCTTGGATATCACGAAGGTTTTCTAAGTAGACTCTGGGCTTGTCATTACCACTCTAATTCTTCCTTGATGGAACTGACAGCCTTAAACCACAGGTTCTAGTCTCCCCTATTACACTGTAAGCTCCATTACTACAAGCAAGAATTCTAATCCTGATTCTGTCACTATCTGGGTCTTATTTTTCTCATATTTTAGTAAAATGAAGAAGTGTAAAAAATTTAATTGTCTCTTTCCCCTACAATTAAATGACTCCATTCTTTTTTTTTTTTTTTTAAGATTTTATTTATTTATTCATGAGAGATGGAGAGAGAGAGAGGCAGAGACACAGGCAGAGGGAGAAGTAGGCTCCATGCAGGGAGCCTGACATGAGACTCGATCCCGGGTCTCCATGATCATGCCCTGGGCTGAAGGTGGCGCTAAACCGCTGAGCCACCGGCGCTGCCCAAATGACTCCATTCTTATTCATTGTGTGGTGTACTTACTGTGTTTTAGTTATTTCATGCCTATTAACATATCATTTTTCCTTCAACCCCACCCCCAAATGCCTTCTGCCTCTTTTTGTCCAATCAAATCCTGTTTCTTTTTCAAGATCCTAATGCTCTTTGCTAATAATGCTGGCCAACAATAATTCTCTTCTAATTTGTACATTCAATAAATATTTGAGTGTCTACTCTGTAGTAGGGTGATGGGGGTGCAAGAAATTTATTAAAAGAAACACAGCCCTTGCATTTAAAAAGCTTACAATATAGTAAGATAAGAAGCTGGTAAAAAATATTGAAGATTGTGAATAGTACAAGGAAGGCAACACACAGCTTGCGGAGGGAATATGCACATGTACATTATTTATATAGTGTGATCAAAGAAAGCATACAGTGATAACTAATAATTTATTATTATCTTGAATTGGTATTTGGCTTGTCCTGGGTATAAATCTTGTTTCTAAACAAGATTGCCATAACAAGGACACTTAATTTTGTGGCTAATATAAATTGAGTGTTTAAGATGTACCGTAATTGTACTGGGTAATTCACATGTACTTTATAATTTAATCCTTAGGACTACGTAGGTATTTTTATTATTATATCATTTTACTCAAGATGAGGAAAAGGAGGCTTAGAATTAGACTGAGATATTTGCTGAAAGCTGGACAATTACTAAGTGGCAGAGCTGGAACTAAAATCCATGGTGTCTGCAAACACTAAAGTGCAGTTTATTAATTATCATGGTAAACTCCTTCTTGGAGACAGGGATCATATTTAGTGGCTTTTAGTACCAGTCATTTGCACATATTAGGCACTTAATACTGACTTGGCTCTTTCAGTAGGGCATTACTCTTCCCTGGAGGCAGTTTCCTTGTTCTTGCGTGAACTTAATTGGCCTCCAAAGACTTCTCTTGGAGACAGAGACCCTTCAACCGAAAATTCTGGGAAAAGGTATTTCAGATCTAGTTTCTACCATGGCTTCTCATCATCTTGTTTCCAATTGGCACCAAGTTTGTTGTATGCATGATGGTTTCCTACTTAAAACATTTGGTTTTGTGTGAGCTCCACACTAGCAATTGCCTATTTTGAGCTTATATTCTTTCAAATGGTTTGACTCAAATACTGAAAATATTCAATGGTAAGATGTATAGATCAGAAAACTGTTACACAGTAAACAATTTAATAAAATTAATTAACTCAGGACCCCCTTTCCACAGAGTTAGAGTTAGGTTTCAAATATTTTAAAGACCAAAAGGATGTGCTACCAAAGAAAGTCATAAAAGTGGGGAAATAAGTCACATTTTTATTTCAAACAAAACTGTGAATGCCAATAACACCTTTCCTTGCATACTTACTCGATCAGTTACACTAACATAGTGGAGACTCAGGCACAGGTAATCTAAAAGAGCAGCTTAAATGAAAGGATCATATTTGATTCATAATAAGCTAGAAGTGAACTAGCTTCTGTAACTCTATTGTTTAAATCTTCTTTCTCACTGCTGGAAAAAAAACAGCGTCATCTCTTAGGGCATTTGTACTGATATACCAGAGCTTTAAAAAGTACCAATTAGTTGGCTCTCACTTTCTTACTAATTGGTTCTTTTAGAACTTCTCTTCTAGATCTGGCAAGATTATAGTAAATAAGTATTTTATTCATTTACTTTTATTGAGGTATAACTGATATACAAAAAATTGCACTCATTTAATATTTACATCTAGATAATTTGGGACATACACACACAACCATTATAATAATATCACCACAATGAAAGTATTAAATATATCTATCACTTGAAAAAGTTTCCTTGTGTCCCTTTGTAGTGGAGTTTTTGTCTTTTTGTTTTTTGTTTTTTTTTGTTTTTGTCTTTTTTTTGGTAAGAACATTTAATAAGAGATCTAGCCTCTTTTACATTTTATTTTATTTTATTATTTTTTAAAGATTTATTTATTTGAGGGAGGGAGGGACAGAGGGAGAGAATTTTCAAGCAGACTTTCTACTGAGTGTAGAGTTCGATGTGAGGCTTGATTTCATAACCCATGAAATCATGACCTGAGGCAAACCAAGAGTCAGACACTTAACTGACTGAACCACCCAGGCATCCTTCCTCTTTTATACTTTAAAGTATACAATACAGTATTGTTATCTATAGGTACTATGTTGTAGAACAGAATTCTAAAACTCATCTTGCATAATATGAAATTTTGTGCCCACTGAGCAATAATTCCCCATTTCCCCTCCCCTCAACTCCTAGCAACCCACCATTCTATTCTGTTTCTATGAGTTTGAATATTTTAGATACCTTATATAATATTTAAATCAAAAGGTCCCTAATTAAGTAAATAATGTGACAATATCAATAAAAACTTGAAAACTTTGTTTTTTTAAATATTTTATTTATTTATTCATGAGAGACAGAGAGAGAATGGCAGAGATGTAGGCAAAGGGAGAAGCAGGCTCCCTTCAGGGAGCCTGCTGTGGGACTCTATTGGGAACCATGGGACCATACCCTGAGCCAAAGGCAGACACTCAACCCCTGAGCCACCCACGCATCCAAAAAAACTTGAAATCTTTGATGTTATAATCTGAAGTATGGACAATATTCTCGGAGTTAATGGAAAACTGGTTTTCAAATTATGCTGTGAATAACATGCTGCTAAAATTTTAAAATCTAAATTTAAATATCAGAATTACATTCCATAATGTAATTAAGCTTATAAATTAAAAAAAAAAATCTGAGATAAGATAGAAGTTTTTAATGGCTTTGTTGTGTTTCAAGACCAAAGGAAGAAATTGCCTAAAGGATAACAGTAAACTTAATGAATGGAAAAGGAAGTAGTCAAGAAACTTTTAAGATGAATAAATGAGAAATCATAAAACAGATTCATAAAAACAAAGAAAATGTAGGAATAAAACATGGAGTTACAGGTTTACTATTCTGTATTATGGATAGAAATTCTTTAAAAATAAAATTCAAGAACTCAAACAGTGACCACAGGTATTTACTGAATTCCCCAAGGCATAAGGAAGCCTACTCTCAGAAGACAACTACTGGCATTCTCAACCTGGGAGCACATCTTACCCATCTTCTATAATCCTAGAGACAGATTAAGACAGGAAACAGTAAAAAGAAAAACAAAAACAAAGACCTATACATGATCCATATTTATCTCAAATACAAAGAGCCTAACCAAGAATCACTTGACATTTAAACATTTAAGTATTCATGGCTACTTTACTAAAATAAAATAGACCTTATGAAATAGTTTATAAAAAAGCATACAGAAGAAGACTTTGCAACAGAGTTAACATCCTCAAGTGGTTAAGATATGAAGTTAGGAAAAAAACCAATTGGAAAACAGAGAAAATAAGACTATGACTGTCAAAAAGAAAACTTCTATTAATGAATAGAATGAACACAACTGAGGAAGAAATTAGTGAGCTGGAAGATAGGCCAAAGGGATTCTCTCAGAATATAAGTCAAAAAGGAAAGAAAATAAATTATTAGAGAAAAATTGATATTAAAGAAAAGTTATGGACACTACATCTAAAAACTTCAACACTGTTTAATAGGCATTACAAAAGAAAAGAGAGAGAATGGCAAGGAAGAAGCAATCTAAATATAAAAGTAGGAACTTACTATTATGTTAAAAGACTGAAGAAGCAGCAGAAGAAATATTCAATTAAAAACTCTTCTTAAACTAGAAAATAGGAGGAAACATCTTTTAACTGAAAAATGAGATCTAAAAATATCTAAACCAAATTTTTAAAAATAGTAACACAAAAGAATAAATCATACTGATATCAGGAGCAAAAGCTGATGGTCAATTTCCCCAATATATTTAACATTATATTGCAAGTCCTGAACAATGCAATCAGACAATAAAAGGAAACAAAATGTATAAATATCAATAGAAAGAGAGAGAAAACAATCATTTGTAGACCACATGATCATTTACCTGCAAAATTCAAAATTCAAGAGACTAAACTATTAGCATTAATGAGAGGGCTCAGTAAATTAGCCAGATACAAGATCAACTATAGCATTAATACAAAAATGCAATAAAATAGAAAAAGGATTCCATTCACAAGGGTAAGGAGAAAAAGCCTCAGAAAATATTTAGGAATAGATCTCACATGAAATGTGCAAAGACTATTCACTCCTTTCACAAATATTTACTGAAAAGACAATGGAAATAGTAAGGTGGAAAAACAACAACAACAATGATATACTCATGGTACCTGTCTTTACAGAGTTTATAAAGTATATTGGGATAAAAATGTCAGCCTAAAAAAAAATAGTCAGTCTAAGAATCACATTGGTAAACATAAAAACAATAAACTGATAAGTGCTATGAAGTACATGGTGTATAAGAGAAGACATTTTATTTAGTTAGAGAGTCTGTAAGAGGTTTTCCCTGTGCAGTATAAATTACTTTGGGAGCTGTAGGAAGAATTATCTAGGTAGGAGACAATGTAAAAGGTATTTCAGGAAGACTCAAGAGTTAGTGCAAACACTTTGTGGCAGAAACAATACTACTGTAAGGATTTAAAACTAAAAAATAAAAATGTGTGGTAGTCTGTATTAATGCCCTTGTATGCCCCCAAAGATATATATATGCCCTTAATACCTGGAACCTGGGAAGATGTGATACATAGTAAAAGAGACTTTTCATATGTGATTAAATTAAGGATGCTGAAATGGGAAGATTGTCCTAAACCCAATGTAATTACAGGAACTCTTATAAGAGAAAGGCAGGATGGTCAAAGTCAGAGGTGATGTGATGATGGAAGGAGAGGCTGCAGTAATGTGGCCATAAGCTAAGGAATGCTGGCAGCCTCTAGAACTGGAAAAGGCAAGGAGAAATGGATTCTCTCTGAGAGCCTTCAGAAGGCACTAGCCTTACTGACACCAGGTTTTATTCCAGTGAGATGAGATTGATTTGGGACTTCCGATCTCCAGAACCAGAACACAATACATTTGGATTATTTTAAGCCTTTAAATTTGTGCTAATTTGGTACAGCAACAATAAAAAACTAATATAGAATTAGTCATGTATTACTTGATTTCTTTTTAAAGAAAAAAAGAAAGATCAAGTGTTAAAGTAGAATTTATCAATTTTTACCCTGGAATTATATGAACATATGTGAGTCACAGAAGACATTACAAAATAATACTTTGTTATAGAATAGGTAAAGGGAGGTCATGATATGTGAATCCATTACATTTCCCACACTTATGACACACAAGGATGACTCAATATTTGTTGTATATAAAAATTTATTTTCAATATAGGACACCTGGCTGGCTCCGTCAATAGAGAATGGGACTCTTGATCTTAGGGTCATGAGTTCAAGCCCCAAGTTGGGGGAGAGTTTACTTAATACAAAACTTTTTAAAATTCATTTTTATTTTTTAAAAAGATTTATTTATTTATTTGTGAGAGAGGGAGAAAGTACATATGTATGTGGGAGGTTTGGAGGGCGAGAATCTCAAGCAGACTCCTGCTGAGCACAGAGCCGGATGTGGTGTTCGATCTCATGACCCTGAGATCATGAACTGAATTGGAATCAAGAACCAGACACTTGACTGACTGAGCCATCCAGGCACCTCCAAAATATTCTTCAATAGACTATACCTGGTAAAATAAAGACTTTGACAAGTTGCTATCTTTAGTTGAATATCAAGGATATTAGACAGCATTCCTATGAACATGAATAGTAAGATTTACTTCATATGGTTATATATATGGAATGATATATATGAAGTTACATGTGGCGCTAAATATTATATAGTGTTATGTATAAAATACGTCATTCTGAAAATTTGACATGCAGAATGTCAAACATTTGCAATGTTTAAGCATCACAAAGATTAATTCAATACATATTTCTTGCCTCTAGAGAACTTAATAGATGTTTTGATAATGGTGGCTTGTTTTTTTTATTCAAAGAATTAAAAAAAATAAGATATAACCATCATTATCATTTATTAAGATAGATAATAGACTCTAGTTGCAGAGAAATTTTAATCTTTATAATATTTTTTGGAGAAATTATTAAAATGTCAAGTAGAAAGATTTTGCGCATGCATGTTTCAAGTTTGTACAGTAACAGTTCTTAAATCTATCTGTTTGCCTCAATATAGAGATCCGAACAAGAAAGCAATTACGTATAGGTACATTTACATGGTGACTTGAAAAGTCTTAGTTTTTAGATATCAGTAAATAATCATTAAGTCATATATTACTCTATATTAAACAATTATAGTGTTTTCTTTCATCTAAATTAGAATTTGTTTCAAGTACCAAAAACACGAGTTTTGTGTCTTCTACTTGAATCAACCACACAAGGTTTTAGGAGCTGAGAAGTCTTTCTGTTTTCAAACAAATACAAAAATCCACCATGTAAGAACAGGATCCGAAATGATAAGACATAATTTGCTTTGATGCATTTATGATAAGATGATTGCACTGCAAACTAAATGTATTATTTTTTAATACTCTATTAATATTGTAAACAGAACAAATGCACAGATGGCATAGGCCATAAAAATATAATTAAGCTTCACAATATTGTTCCTATCATATTTCAGAAGTGTGCTCTAGGTGAAATTAAAAGTGCTGAATATGTGAGGGCATATAATATTTAAAAATTTTAAGTTTTGGGACAAACACACAAAAGTTGACATATTTAACTCTTTCACGTTATTTCTACTTCCCTCTATGTTCTTGGCCTTCATTTTCAAACAATTTGAGAATTATTTTAGGAGAAGGAATATTAACTAAAAGAAAAAAAATGAGTGTCCTATTACTTACTTTTCAATTAGAAATACTTTGGTTTTCTTAAAAAATATAATGTGAATTACTGGCACAGATTGCTACAGAGAAATCATAGGCTTGTTCCAGGACAGTTGGATGACCACCACAGATAAGATACAAGGTCCTTAGAGAAAAGGGATTGAAGAGACAAACTTCTGAGGTTCCTTTCTGTCTAGGTATTTTGCATCTCAGTAATGTGATAATAATAGAAACTAGGTATCTGCCTAAATCCTCTCATAAATGAAGCAGATTTTAAATCTATAAATTATGCTAAAGGTAGGATATGCATATTTTGCAAAACACTGTTTAACCTTTTTGTTGTTGTTGTTTAACCTTTTTGATCAATAGTATTGCTTAAAATTAACAATCCCACAAGATGAATGAATAAGGAGACTATCTAATTCTGAAAGATGTTAGAGTTGTTTCAAGCTCTCTGGGGATAGCTGGGCAATGAGGGTTGTTTTGCAGAAATACCAGCATGTAGCATGCCGGTCTTCTTTCTCTGTTTCCCTCATTTAGTGGGCTTGTTGACTAAGCCACTGGTGCAATGCCTGGAAAGCTGAAGGGGTCCAAAGAGACAAACACAGGGCCAGGGGATCCTTTTTGTGTGTCATGTTTAGCAAGTCAAGTAAACAAAGAGACTACAGGCAGTTACTATAAGATATAACCCATATATGCAGCCCCAAAGACAGACAAGAAATGCAAGCAACAGATACAAAAATAACTTCAAACTTTAAGTTTATTATTATTATTTTAGTAATCTCTATACCCATTGTGGGGCTTGAACTCACAACCCTGAGATCAAGAGCTGCATACTTCTCTGAAAGCCAGTCTGGTGCCCCTGCAATGTTTAATAAAAAGTGCTAGCACCTATAATTTCTCAAGTGCTTTCTATGCATTTTACTGTGTGCTAAGTGCTTTACATGAATAACATTCATTTTCCCAATAAAACTTTTTATGTTAACTACTCCTCGTAACAGCCTTTTGAATAGGTATTATTATCCTTATTTTATACATAAGAAAACTGAAGTTTAGAGCAGTTGAGTACCTTATGTAAGATCACATAACTAAAGAATATGGTGGAGTCAATTAAAAAAATACCTTTCAATAATTTTTTACACTCAGAATATATACCTAACATAGAATGAAAATGTAACATATATTAAGTGAATAAACAGCATATGTTATGGTTAAACGCTAAATGCTGGGGGCAGCCCGGGTGGCTCAGCGGTTTAGCACCTTCAGCCGAGGGCGTGATCCTGGAGACCCAGGATCAAGTCCCATGTCAGGCTCCCTGAGTGGAGCCTGCTTCTCCCTCTGCCTGTGTCTCTGCCTCTCTCTTTCTCCCTCTCTCTCTGTGTCTCTCAGGAATAAATAAATAAAATCTTAAAAAAAAAAAAAGGGCTAAATGCTGGCAAAAGCCCATGACAAGGAAGAAACACATACAGATGAAACTCTATGTACGAGATTTTAAATATATATAGTGATAAAATATACAAAACATAAAATTTATCATTAAACATTTTAAAATGTATATTTCAGTGTCATTAAGTACATTTCCACTGTTGTACCACTACTCATCTCTAGAACTTCCATATTATGCCAACTGAAATTCCATATACAGTAAATAAAAAATTGCCATTCCTCTCTTCTCCTACATATATTTTTAATTCAAGCCTAATTATTATTATTATTTTTTAAAGATTTTATTTATTTATTCATGAAAGATAGAGAGAGAGGCAGAGACATAGGCAGAGGGAGAAGCAGGCTCCATGCAGGGAGACCGAGGCGGGGACTCAATCCCAGGACTCTATGATCACGCCCCAGGCCAAAGGCAGACACTTAACCACTGAGCCACCCAGGCGTCCCTCAAGCCTAATTATTTAAATAAAATCTTAGAATGTTAGTGTTCAAAACCCTTCTGTCTTAACATGTTTATTATAACCCCAGATACCTGTTATGCAATTATGGGAGACTAAAGAAGTTTACTTGGGAAATGCAATTGTAATTTTATTTACTAAATAAGAAAAATTTAGAAGAATAGACAGAAATATAATTATATAATTAATATAATTATAAATATAATTATATTATATATTTAATAATATATATTATAAATATATTATTTGCTTCCTACTGTGCTAACAGTTGATATTCAATCTAAGGGCATAAGATAAGTTGAAAGACATTAGAAGTTAATTAAGGCAATGGCATACTTTTACTCATAAACAATCTTATTTTAATCATGTAGATATTTAAGTAGCAAGACTGTAACAATTCTTGGTTATTTCCAGAAAAATCTTTTAAAAGGATTTGAAGAATAAAAATATTAAGAGATAGAAGCAGCTTACTAAAAACCTACTTAAGCAATTGTGACAGTTTAAATAATAGCATGCAACCCTTAAAATGGACTTATCCATATTGGCTATATAACTGAAAATATCCCAAAATATTTCTTTTCCTGATAAGACAAGGACACTAAAAAGAGGAAAAGGAAATCCTTGAGTACAAAAGTGTTAACTATACAAAATAGTATAGGGAGAAACATGTTCGAGAGAAGTTTTTTTTTTTTTTTTTTAATACAACAGTTCAAGTCAACGGCTATTTAAAACTTTAAAACAGGGGATCCCTGGGTGGCTCAGCGGTTTGGCTCCTGCCTTCGGCCCAGGGCGTGATCCTGGAGCCCCAGGGTCGAGTCCCATATCGGGCTCCCTGAATGGAGCCTGTTTCTCCCTCTGCCTGTGTCTCATGAATAAATAAATAAAATCTTTTAAAAAATAAATACAACTTTAAAGTACATTGGGTATGGGGATGTAATGTATGGCACAGGGAATGTAGTCAATATACTGTAATTACTTTGTATGGTGATAGATGGTAACTAGACTAATTGTAGGGATCATTTCATAATGTATAAAAATAATGAATTACTATGATGTACACCTAAAACTAATAGGATATTGTATGTTATTATCCTTCAACATGTTAGGTCTTATTCAAGTGATTGGTAAATCAGAATCAGAAAAAAGTAGTGACTGAAGTCCAAGTCTATGCTATAATTCTGTAGAGAGGAAGAAAATCTTACAGGGTAAGAGAGCTGGGAAGGGGATGAGAGGCAGAGAGAAGAGGAAAAAAAATGTACTCACTCCTACATTTATATCACCCTATTGCGAATAAGGGAGGAAAAGAAGAAGCTTTTCTATACTTCTTTGAGATGAATTTGAAAACTGCAACATGGAACATGCCCTCTAGGTGAAACTAATGATATGGATGTAAGGGCCATTTTATAAATCTAACACTTTCCTAAACGAATTCCCAAAGGTCAGATTTTGAATACAAATGTCCCTATCTTCCTTCAGGAATCTGTCACACAAGGACTACTGGATTGGGAATCAGGAGACTTTGGTTCTGGACTTGGTTCTCCTACGCTATGTGTGATATAGGAATACTTATCTGGGACTCCGATACCTTACAAAGATCTACTATCTTTATCTTCAATCCCTCCAAATCTAAAATACTGTGAATACCTTAACTCATTTGGTGGCAAAGCCTGAACTTTCATAAAGCTATTTATAGTTTTTATTAATCTGCCTTGTGTGAGTACTCATAAGTTTTACTGCAGAAATATTAATGTATTTGAGATACTTATATCACCTTTTAGACAAACATTTTAACTTGTTGAAATATTTTCAAACATAAATAAATATGCAAGAATAGAACAAAATTCTCATATCCTTCACAGTAGGTTCCCCAACTTTTAACACTTCACAACATTTGCTTCATCTTTCTTTAAATTATTTTCCTTTAAATATAGGTATACTTTAAAAAAATATAGGTATACTTCTCCAAATATATTTATATACCCATGATTAACCTTTTCTGAATGATTTAAGAATAATCGGCATATACGATTCCCATCACCCCTAAATACTCGGTGGGTATTTCCCAAGGAAGGACATTCTCTTACATAGTTCTCATACAATTGTTAAAGTATGGAAATCAACACTTATATGACACTAGCACCAATCCACAGACCCCATTTTCATTTCTGTCAATTGCCCCAGCAATATCAGAACATCCATTCTCTTCTCATATTCTCAGTCCCTCCTTGCCTCTCATGTTGACAGTTTTTCAAGAACACATGACTTTTACTGTAGGCTAAACATAAATGTAGGTCTATCTTCTTTTTCCTCCTGATCATGCTTTTTGGTCAGGGAAGCCACTAAGATGATATTCTGCTCTTCTAGGGCTTCGCATCTAGGTGATGTGCTATACATGATGTCGACCCACCTGTGATGGTAACCTGCCATGCTGTTCATCAGGTTTTCCACTGTAAAATCACCCTTTTTCCCTTTGTAACTGATTAGTAGTTTGTAAGGGCAATGTTCTCAGATTCTGTCAGTATTCTGACATCAAACCCACTGATCAACCTGAGCCTCCATTGAAAACTCCCAACTGAAGCAGACAAAGCAATGTCAAATAGTAATTTTCTATGCCATCATTGCTTTGATGTTTATTATTTGGTATTCTACTATAAAGAGGTTTCTTTTTTTATGTATCCGTCCATGTATGTATGTATGTATGTATGTATCTGTAGCAGTATGGACGCATAGATTTCCATTCTACTCAGTGGGTTATCTTCTATTATTTACTTTGAAACTTAAATTTCCCAGATTTGGTTAGAAGGGTCCTCTTCAAAGTGGCTTCTGTGCCTTTTCTTATGGCCTCATCATTCTCTGAGTACCTCCCTATTTTTTGACAAAACTTCTAGTCTCATGTTACACTTTCTGTGCCTTACCCCTAGAATTAGCTATTTTGCCTGGAGGTACCTCCTTCCCTCCCTGCCTTTTTTTTTAATTAGCAAGGGAAGATATTTAGAAATCAATATCTGGGTACTTGGGGTATTCCTTCAGTTGTTATTGTTTGTAAGCTTTCCCAAAGACAAAGCTAGGTAATGTATCTATGTATATAAGACATAAAGACACATACATACACATACAGATACATCCATAATTATTTCTGTATGTATCTGTATGTGTGTGTACATGCAATTGTGATGTATACCTATGAGCATTTGTGTTTATTACGAAATTACCTTTTTCAAACACCAGGCAGTATTTTCTAGTATAGCAGTACTCTATGAAAAATTTTATTCACTATGTTCATCTGTTACATGGTCATATGTATTTTGATCTTAACCCCTTTTAGCCTCAGCGCTGTAAGATCAAGAAGTACTACTGGTCTTTTATTTTGCCTTCCTATTTTGCCTTGTCTCACTCCATTTCTACGACTGTATTAGTAAAGAAAATGTGGTTGCGGTCAGAGAATCAGGTAGAAAGAAATAAAGGAAAAATATAATTCAGACTATTTTATGAATACATCAATACAATTATATGTAGATAAATGTATATATTTTTGGTTCATTACTAACACAAAAGTAAAAAAAAAACAAAAACCCATAAATCACATGGAAAGAGTGTGAGGATATTTTAATTGTTTAAAATCTGTGCAAACATACAATATAGTTGAGAATAATATATAACTCACAGAAAGATAATGAGCTTATCTAAAATAGGCTTATATGACTAAAATTTATCATTTTAATACAAATGTGTATTTAAAGTTTCAAATTTAAGTATACTATGCATATTTTATACTGAATTAGACTAACAAACCACCCCCGCTACAGCTGGGAAGGTTAAACAACAGTATTCAAATCTGATTTAGATATAACAGCTGTTCAAATGCCAGGGCGTACTTTACTTGAAAATGTGGCCATTTAGTTCTGTTAAATATAAACTGCTGTTCTGGCTATGTTCATGCATTATTTTCCCTTAAAAGTTCTCAAAAAATTTATTTTCCCTGTAAAGGGTCTTTTTCTTGAAATTAACTTTTTCTTTCTGAACTTTCTGAAAAAAATGAGTGGGACAATTTCCTTACCTCTTCTATTACTTGTACCCTAGTCACTTTATCAATTGCTCTAACCAATATAAAATATAATTAATAATTGGGAGAGTGGTACTGCTTTTGATGAGACCCGATTAGGTGCATTTAAATTCCTCATTTTTGACTGAAACAAGTTAAGACATTTTACACTGTAGACAATAATTCCATCATAGCTACCTACTACATGTGCTAAATTATAAGTTGTATAAGTACTATCTCAAGGCAGAAACAAAGAAATAAAATCCTAAAAATTCTCAAGAATAATCACAAGTACTTCATTTAAAGAATATCATCACCATTAAAAGTCCATGGGCTTATTTATGAATGAAGAAGTTGGCCCATTATTCAATTTCTTGGGACCTGGGAAAAAAACAAGATGATTTTTAAGAAATGATTTTCCAAGAGAAGTGTCTTTAACCTGATATCTTAAGGAAAAAGTGACTTTCTCCTCCATTATACTTCAGAAACTGAGAAGAAAGCTCTGATACAGAGAAAACTTTCACTTCTGCAGGAAGAACACAAAAACTAGGCACAGAAGGTATTATCATCCTACTGGAAAGGGCAACAAAAAGTTTATAGGTAGATAACTCTTCCAAAGTCACATAGGAAGTCAGTGGCTGTTCTTCAACAAGAAGCCAGTTTAAGACTTACTCCATTCAACATGTTACCTCTTTTGAGGAAACGGGAGTCTTTGTTCTTCCCTTCCTTCCCCAGCTAGCTATACGGCACTAGCCATGTGTCAGAAACTCTGCTAGACCTTAGAGATTCAATGATGAACAAGACATTTGTGGTCTCTGTATTTATGGAAGTGTAGAAGGGGATGATAGAAGTAATTGCACTGCAGCATGGTAACTGCTTATGATAAGAGACAGTTAAGGATGCTGTGAGAGCACAAATGAGTGGTATCCAATCCAGACTTGGTGTGGATGGATCAGGGAAGGCCCAAAGGAAGCAGTGACATTTAAACCACAGCGTGAAGGATAAATACAAGTTAAGCTGATTGGAGGAGCTGTTAAATGGAGAATTTCAATCTGAGGGAACACCATGTGTGAATACATCTTTGAGGAACTGAAAGAATTTAAGTATAGCACAGGAAAATTCCTGCTCTGTTGACCCAGTCCTACTCCTGCTCCTTGGAAAAGCCAGAGTGGAAAATCAGCACCCATCATTCTACATAATTCCAAAAAGAGCAACGGAGCAAGAAGTAAATAGTCAATGTTTTGGGACAAGTAAGACACTTTACTGTGTCCTTGAAAATGGAAACCTATGGCTTTTTTTTAATGCAAAGATGAGGCAACTTGGAAACTGTTTTTTAAATCAAAGAGTTTTCAAAATTCATTATTATAGTAGTAGGGCAACAGAGAGTAAGAGAGATATTCAATCATTGTAAGTACTATAATTTTTTTTAGATTTAATTTTTATTTTTAACTTTTTTAGTAGGCTCCAAGCAGGGCTTGACCTCATGACCCTTAGATGAAGAACTGAGCTGAGATCAAGAGTCAGGTGCTTAACCAACTGAGCTACCCATTCACCCCAAAATTTTTTAGATTTCAGATCAAAGCACTGTATTGACCACAGAAACTTAGGCTGGTCACATTATATCTTTAAATTTTAGATGCATCATTGTTAGAATGAGGGAGCTGAAAAAGATGGTCTGTACCCTTCTTTCCTGCTTTAGTATTTGGACTCTGTTAATAATAGAACCAACAGGATCATAGTATCAAAAATCTGCTCTTTGAGAGTACTGCATTCCTTCAAGTTACCATAGGAATACCTTTCTATTCAAGCAGAGCGGCTCCAATTTTGTTAGATTTCTTTGTTGGGTCTCTAATATGATTTCATAGAAAGAAAGGGTTTTATAGCCTAAAAAATCTGAAAACCATTTGCTACATTGCATCAACCTCCAAAATTTAAATCCTTAATTACATAAAACATGGGAGCAATTTTCCTATTGGTCTGAATATAAGGCTAAATCTATGAGTCCTTGAATGATGTTTCAGTACTCTGAGATAAGATATGTATCATTTAGTAAGAGGCTGATTAAGGGATATCACGAATTCTATCACAATAACCAGCTTTTTGTTAGCTCAGGACATCTAATTAGGAAAAATAGTATTATAAATATATTCCTAATTCAAAATTGTCATTATAAATATTGTACTTATTGCCCTAAATTTAGAAATAACAAAGAAACTTGTCCTTTGATTAAACAATTGTAAATATATGTACTGTTTTATTTGGTAAGGTTAAAAGAACATTGGCAGTTAGCAAAGTGTCCTAGATTTACTATGGACTATTTTTTTAAGCCTGATGATAAAATTGAGGCTTTATAAACGAGAAAATGATGTACTAAAAGCAAGACACTAAATCAATTTTAAACACCAAACACAATTTATGCCAGACTTTAAAACTCATCCACAAAACATTAATCTACACAAAGGCCAGAAGCTGAATGAAGCATAATTTGTGAAACTGATACCTTTCATCACAACCTCTAACTGAAAAGGTCATTAGATATATTATATCTAAGTGAGCAGCTTATCCCTGCTTCATTACTGATAATTAAGACAAGTAATATTTTCTTGACAGTAATGTGTCCGTTAACAGATATAGTCTAGTTTGCATAAAATAAGCATTAATTACCATAGTACTACCACAGATTAAAAAAAATTAAGTACCTGTATAACATGTCTTCATTATTTTTCCTTTAATTTCCTTAAAGAATTAACAGGCTCAGAAAACATACTGTACATATTAAGAAATTCATCTTTGGTCATGTTTTAAATTCATAAAGTACATAACAAAAAAGATGTTCTGAAAAAATGATCAATGAAAATGAAGGCACTATGACGGTATCATTTAAATTATCTGTACTAACTTGCTTTGTTGAACTACTGTAAATGTAGCTGCTCTTTAATGTTAAGACTCCTTCTTGGGGCGCCTGGGTGGTTCAGTTGGTTAAGCATCTGCCTTCAGCTCAGGTCATGGTCTTGGGGTTCTGGGATTAAGCCCTGCACTGGGCTCCCAGCTCAGCGAGGAGTCAGCTTCTCCTTTTTCCTCTGCCCTCCCCCCCCACATCCACTTGTGCTCTCTCTCTCTCATAAGTAAATAAAATCTTTAAAAAAAAAAATACTTTTTTCCTCAAGTAGGCTCCATGCCCAGTATGGACTCCAATGCAGGGCTTGAACTCACAACCCTGAGATCAAGACCTGAGCTGAGATCAAGAGTCAGATGCTTAAGTGACTGAGCCACCCAGGTGCCCCTAATATTAAGACTTCTTAAATCTTAATGTAGGAAATTTAGGGAAGTATGAAATGGTATTCTGGTATTTGAAAGGATTAAAATTACTTCCAAAGTCTCTGCCTCAAAGCCAAGCCACAGAATTATATTAAAAAGGTTTTGAGTAAGAAAGCACATGAGAAAACCTGCTCAGTAAAGAACACATTAACTATTACTAGTAACGACTAATATTTACTATGTGTACCATGGACTTTACAGCATTTCTCTGTTTACCCTCACAGTCATTTCATGATGATAATATTATTATTGTCCCAATTTCACAGTCAAGGAAGAAGGTGAAGTAACTTGTCTACATTAACGTAACTAGTAAGTGGTGGGACAGGTCTGTCTCGTAGACTTGAGAGTCTGCACTCTTTTAACTACTATACTACACATTCTTGCCAAACACTTAGTTGTTTCAAGCTAACCCGATATAATTTCTTTTTCTTTTTTAAAATATGTATTTATTTATTTGAGAGAGAGTGTGTGGGGGTGGGGAGGGGTGGAGGGAGAGGGAGAGAGTCCAAAGGGACTCTGCACTGAGTGGGGAGCCCAACTTAGGGCTTGATCCCATGACCCTTAGATCATGACCTGAGCCAAAATCATGAGTCGTATGCTTAACTGACTGAGCCACCCAGGTACCACAAGATAACATTTCTTAAGCATCTACTGGTGCAAAGAACTAGAAGTCAATGGGCTATTTGTTTAGAAGCCTGTGAGAAAAATGACACTTGAAAAGAAGTGAGAGGATTGCCTGGGTGGCACTGTCTGTTAAGTGACAGACTCTTGGTTTTGACTCAGGTCCTGATCTCAGGGTCATGAGACTGAGCCCTATGGTGGGCTCTGTGCTCACCGTGGAGTCTGCCTGGGACTCTCTCTCCCTCTCTCTCTGCCCCACCCCCACTCTATACACACTCACACTCTCAAATAAATTAAATCAGAAGAAGAAGAAAAGAAGAAGAAGAAGAAGAAGAAGAAGAAGAAGAAGAAGAAGAAGAAAGGAGGAGGAGGAGGAGGAGGAGGAGGAGGAGGAGGAGGAGGAGGAGTGGGGAGGAGGAGGAGAAGTGAGAATGGGGACAGTAGTAGTAATTTACACTCTGAATTTTTTAACCAGGTGTCCTTCCAAGTTGGAGTCTACCAGGACAGCACTGAGTATATGGTTCATCCTTGCAAAAAACTGAGCAGTAAGCCAGGCAAAGTACTTAATCTCCTTGCATCTAAGTAGTTTAGTCAGTAAAATGATAATAAGAGACCTAATTTCAAAGTTGTGAGGATTAAATGAGTGAACACAAGGGAAGTGCTGAGAATAGTGTCTTGCTGATACTCTAGATAGTTATATTTTAGTACATATTTAGATCTCATTAAAGAAGGGGGATTCTTCAAGATTTTATTTATTTATGAGAGAAACAGAGAGAGAGAGAGGCAGAGACTCAGGCAGAGGGAGAAGCAGGCTCCATGCAGGGAGCCCGATGTGGGACTCGATCCCAGGTCTCCAGGATCACACCCTGGGCTGAAGGCGGCGCTAAACCACTGTGCCACCCAGGCTGCCCATGAAGGGGGATTCTTCAAACTACACTTGTTTCTTGTCACCCAGATCCTGAAACTCATATTTTGAGAAGCCATGTTAAGCCACTAGTGTAAGTGTGTCATATCCCTCAGGATTGCTGGCGTGGAAAAAAAAATGATGACATTATTAAGCGGGATATTACATATTCAAACCTGTAAGAGCAGTTAGTTGGGGGCACAGTGGGGTTGTGTATGGAGGGTGGCAGTATGAAAAACCTTCACCAAATTAATGCTCTAGAGGCAATGTGGTCAGGGGAGGTACTATGCTTTGGTAGTGCTCAGCAAAGGTTTTAAACAGATGTGTATTTGAATTCTGGCTCTGCTACTTACAGCCATGACACATGGGTAAGTTATTTAAGCTTTTTGGCCTCTCCTTTTACATTTACATGACAATAAGTGAAACAGAGCAACTGGCACAGTGGGTGACACATAATAAAGATTAAAAGGTGAGGAACAGTGAGGTCAGGTAACTTTCCTAAGTTTATGTAATTATATTACACAACTAGTCAGTGAGAGAGTCTTCTGCTCTGTGCCATGAGGAGAGCAAAATAAATATATAAATACAGGTGATGAATATAAACCTAAATATATAGTTAGAGACATAAATATGGCTGAAAGGATGGATGGAATGGTGGATAGGTCCTGAAGTGACTAGCATAAGCAGGATAAGGATGAAAGGGTTTCAGTCACAGAACATGATTTAGCTGAGCAAAATAGCAATAGTATTGTCATAGCTGTGTGTCAGTTTGAAAAAGATGCCGTAAAGATAAATTTATTTTGAAATTTGATTCTCTAAAGTCCCCGATGATACAAGTGCCTGATACATGTAAACACTATTATCTTTATTATTATCTTAGGTGGAAAATAACTGTTGTTCATACGGTTTTCTTATTATTTTTATTTTATTTTTTATTTTTTATTTATGATAGAGAGAGAGAGAGAGAGAGAGGCAGAGACATAGGCAGAGGGAGAAGCAGGCTCCATGCACCAGGAGCCTGACGTGGGATTCGATCCCGGGTCTCCAGGATCGCGCCCTGGGCCAAAGGCAGGCCCTAAACCGCTGCGCCACCCAGGGATCCCGTTTTCTTATTTTTAAACAAAGTTATAACCGGATAAGAACTTTATGGTCTTTGGCCAAAGGCAAAAATTCTAGGGCCATTTTCTTTAAAGAAATAAACAAGATCATAATAGGATGAGGATAGGAAGCTACTAGAATTATGCTTTCTCATTAATTCAGACTTTGTAATACTTAGGAGAAGAGTATATAGGTTACATTAGGATAATTGTCTCACATATGAAGTTCTGTTTTACTTTTCTGCAGTCATAGAAGCTCATTTAGTGCAAATAAACCACTGCAATATTCAAGATGCAAAATGTGTATTTTCTTTTTAGGAAAAAAAAAGTAACTGGTTAATGAGTAGGCGTCATTTGAGTGTCTACCATGTGTGCCATCTCTCACTTGAAGGGAGAAGAGGCAGATGGATTAGACTGGTGAGGTCTCTTTCAATTTGCCACATCTAGAAAGGGAGGAAAACAGCTATGGCCCACATGCCAGCAATTCAGCCTCTAAATCTTGACTTTGTTATCCAGTAGCCATTTGATCTGTGTCAGGCTTCAGGTCTTTCACACGTAAAAACTGGCTAATCTATCTTGCAAGAATTGTTCTGAGGATTAAATGAGATAATGCTTGTGAAAGCACATGGTGTTTCCTTTTCCATTCCTTTATGAGAGGAACAGTAGTATTTTGGGGGCCATTTCACAGGGACCACCAATATTCCTTTAGTATATAAAGGACTGTAGAGAGCAGAATTATTGCCTCTTAGTTGCCTTCTGGTTTCCATGAGCAAAGTAATGCTTCTTTGTGAGAGAAACCACCACCACAATGTAACCATTCAGGCCTGTGGCAAGCCTTTGGAATATATTAATTTATTTAATCCTCTCAACTATGCTGTACAAGGTGCTGTTACTGTATCTAGCAGATGAAGAGACCCAGGCAGAGAGAAATTATTTGCCAAGCTCACACAGTTTCCAACAAGTCAGTTGTGGGAGAAACTCTCAAATGCAGACCATTGGAATGTAAGGCCTCCCTGAAGGTCACTAGAGCACACTATTTTAGAGGAAACAGAACATGAGATGTGACAGTAGTGGGTGTAGACTGCCTATTATGAGCACAGAGCTAGGCAGGGGCTTCCACATGTGTAAGTCTCTCATCCTCCTTTCATCCTCCATTCTGACAAAGGCTTTAACACTAAGAGCAGTTAGGAAGGGGAAATAAGATGTAATATCTGAGTGGGTAAGCCGTTAGTTTCAAGTGGTAAGAACCTACTGGAGCTAAATGCATTCTCAGAGGATAAGAAGACACCAATTAATAATACTTGTATTAGTGTTCTAAATAAAGAATCTGTGCTTATAAGCTTCTCAAACTACCGAAGTGAACTCTGACCAAGGTCTTCATAGGCCATAGGAATTTGGTTCAGCATTTCATTCAGGGACGTTAACAAAATGCCATAAATTAGAGAAACCAAACATATTATTCTGTATCTAATTTATTGCTCTACCAGTAATAATAAAAGCTGCAAATAAGGAGTCTCTTCAGTTTTTTCTCTCCATCCCTCACAAATTTGATCTCTTTTTATGTAGACTCAAATTAATGTAACACAAATATAGAAGTTAGGGACTTTCATAATTTCTGTCTCTAGGCACTTGGGTATATGCTGTTTACTCTTTGTAAGTAAATGAATATGCATGTTCATAAAAGAGCACTAACACTGGAAATTCATTTTCTAGTAAAATATTACTAATTTTTCATCTACAGCATGAATGAAATATAACAAAATGATATTCTATTATGAAATTTCCTTTACTTCGCTGTATCTGGTAAGACTTATGCGGAGGGGAGTGTCAAAAAAAGACCAGGAGCCTGGAAGGAGAGAATGTCTGAAAGACTGGGTTTGTCTTTAGATTTTAGTTTAAATGCAACTACTTGGGTTATGACTTTCAAAGGTCAATTATTTTTGGCTAAATAAGTAGAAAATTGGTCCTGGTAAGCAGGCATGTATCTCCAGGCATGTATCTCCTGGGGGAGGTTTGCGGTGGGGGGAGGGAGAAACCATTGCATTGCACTACAGCAATGATACAATAATTTCACATTCATATATATAAACAGTATTAGCATAATACCATTCTTTGTAAGAAGAGATGTTAACATTTAGAGGGTTGTAATTATTTTAGGAATAATGAATTTCTATAAGGCATCTGTTTTTTCCAAAGTATTTTGGTTAAAGCCTGATTTGCGTGAAAACATAAATAACCTCTTGCTCCAGACTGAGAGCATCAGCAAGCTTTAACAGATGGCCTCATTTAAAAATCATTTGTAAGATATCTCACATTTATCCAACATGCTGTCAACTTCTTCCTTTTATTCAATCATGATTTTACATATTTCTGTCATAAATATTTCTTAATCCTGTGCATTCATAGAAATCACACAGTTTAGTATTTATACTTAATTTGGTTTGGGTCAACTCTGATCCTTTAAAACTTATGCCACTAACCAAAGTATTATAGAATCATTAATTATAGAAAAATATAAAGTTTAACATTAACTCACAAAAATGCAAACAAAAGCAACATTTTAATCAAGGAATAAGTGGGGAAAACAAAAGAATTGAAAAACTCCATTGTGCATCTTTCCCTGGCTCTTATTTTTTCTCTAATCTTTCATATTCAAGAACCTGGAACACAGTGGATACCTGCTGTCTCTATTTCTTCACCTTTCATTCACTTTTTAAAAAACTGCAAAACCCACTCAGTCTTTAACCAATTGCATGCAATCAAGTTTTTGTACCCCATATCCCTGAAACTTCTTGGCCAATGGCCACCCATGATTCTTATATTGCCAAATACAACCACTCAGTTAGTGACTTTCGATTCCTTGCTCAAGGCATGTAGCATTCATTGTTCCTTATTCTCTCCTCAAAATTCCCTCCTCCTTCAGTTTCCATGAGACCACTCTTCTGGATTCTTTTCCATTCCCCTCTTCTAAATAAGCATGTTTTCTCCTCTTTCTTACTCTAAAGACTTCAACTACCAGCTATATAGCAATGATTCCCAAATCTATATCCCTGGCTCATATATCTCCCCTGAAGAAATTCGCACATCCAAATGTTCATAGGTTACTTCCACCTGCATGTCCGAAATTGCACCTTTTCTTAGACACTTGTCCCATCAAGTCACTCAAATCAGAAATTTGGGAACCATCTTAAACTCTTCTTCCCTCACCAAGTGACTAAGTTCAGTTGATCTTATATCTATCAGGTTCTTTTCTTAGTTTGGGTCATGACAGTGATGATAATGACCTAGATTCTTACAACATTTTTCTAACTGGACTCTGCCTTCAGTCTTGCCATCCACCCAAATTTATTTTTTCAGATTGTTGCCAGAGTGATATTTCCAAAACACAAGTCTGATTGGTATTCCTTGCATAAAACATTTAAATTAAAAAAAATTTTTTTTAAAGATTTTATTTATTTACTCATGAGAGACACAGAGAGAGAAGCAGAGACGTAGTCAGAGGGTAAAGCAGGCTCCTTATGGGGAGCCCGATGTGGGATTCGATCCCAGGACCCCAGGATCATGACCTGAGCCAAAGGCAGATGCTCAACCACTGAGCAACCCAGGTGCCCCATGCATAAAATATTTAAATGGCTCCCCTTTACCCATGGGAGAGAATTTAAAAAATTATCCTTTCTGGAAATAACATTATGATCTGGCTCTCTCTTGGAAAAAAAGGGACTTCCTTTCCTTACTCATGTTTAAACCGAAGTCTTGGAATGCCTAGGTGGCTCAGTGGTTGGGCGTCTGCCTTTGGCTCAGGGTGTGATCCTGGAATACCGGAGTCAAGTCCCACTTTGGGCTCCCTGTACAAAGCCTCCTTTCCCTCTGCCTATGTCTCTGCCTCTCTGTGTTTCTTATGAATAAATAAATAAAATCTAAAAAATATATAAATAAATAAACTGAAGTCTTAATGAGATAGATGCTTGTATCTAATTATAGTAAATATGTGTGCACTTAAGATGCTTAAGATTAGAAGCCAGTCCATACCAAAAAAAACCACAGGAACTTCAAAGATAAAAACTGTGATACAGGTATAATCCAGAAAAAAAAATAGCATTAGGATAGTGTGAAAGAGAAGTCAAGATTCATTATTTTTAATTAACAGTACTATTTATTGAAAAACCCATCCTTTCCTATCTGCCACACAATGCTATTTTGTCATGAAACAAGTAATCACATATGTGTTGGTTGTTTCTGAAGTCTTTTCTACCCCATTTACTTATTGATTTATACTTGTGTCAATGACGTAAGTCTTGATATCTGGAAGTATAAAGTATTCTAGCTTTGTTATGTGTAAAGATTGTGTTCTTGGCCCTTTGCATTTTCTTAAAAATGTCCACAAAAATTTTTCTTCAAATTTTGATAGGAATTGCATTTAATATAGACATCAATTCCAAAGAAAGTGACACATCAACTTATATTTGTAGTAGATTTAGTCAGACATTCAAAGTTGTGTAGGGTGTGGCAATTCTTTGTTGGGTGGGAATGCCCAGAGCATTAGTGGATGTCAAATAACCCAACCTCATTCATTAAATACTACTGACGATCCCTATGATAACCAAAACCATGTTGATATCAAAGGGTTAAAAAACTTATCTAGTGAGGTCTCATTCCTAAAATTAAATTCTATGATTTTTATTGTTCATTCATTTAATAAACATTTACTTATTACCTACTAAGTACAAGCCACAGTGCTTTTAAAATGTTGAGCTGAATTAAAGTCCTTAAATAAAGAGTTCTTTTCTACTTTAATAAATTTAAAACTTATATCTAGGCAATTGAATTTACCCCCTAATATAGATTGGACAAATCCCTTTACATATTAAATTTGAACTCTATAAAACAGAAATAATGTCTTAATTCATTTTGGTACCACCAGTGCCTCCCATACAGCAGATTCTCAATTAGATGTTTGGCAAACAATTTTAATATACTTTAAGATAATTTTAATTCATTTAAGACTTTAGTCTCAAAATGTTCTTAGCCTTGGAACTTGCAAAAAAGATAATGGGTTTAAATGTCCACTCAGGTAAACCTCACCAGTATTTCATGAAATTTAGGAGATCTTTTTCCTTATTTTATTCCATCCTGGAGTAATACTCATATTACTCATTTTGTCACTTTGCAACTTTAACACTATAGTAGTTTGACATGGCTTTTATTTATTTATTTTTTTAAAAGATTTTATTTATTTATTCATGAGAGACACAGAGAGAGAGAGAGAGGCAGAGACACAGGCGGAGGGAGAAGCAGGCTCCATGCAGGTAGCCCGATGTGGGACTTGATCCCGGGTCTCCAGGATCACACCCTGGACCAAAGGCAGGTGCTAAACCGCTGAGCCTGACATGGGCTGCCCCTGACATGGTTTTTAAAGTATATTTTTATCAACTTGAAACTGCATATATTTTGACCTGCTACAGAAAAATAATAAATGAAAGATTTCCATTAGCTGTATGCAAGCAAAACAAAAACAAAAACAAAAACCTTTCAAGCTTTGCATTTTTATCATGCTTGCACAAGACACCATAAAAGCAAAAATCTCAATACTTACTTACAAGATATGGCACATAAAGAAACTATACATTTGTGTGTAAAATAAGCTGTTCCCAAAAATGAATGTTATATTAAATTAATTAGAACATAAATGTTCTAATGTTATATTAAATTAATTAGAACATAAAGATACAAAGAAATATACTGATGAGTTTGGGCTTCAGTGGGAAAAGAGGGAAAATAAATAAATATAAATACTTGCTTAGTGACAAATATCCTCATTCAGTGAAATATTTTGGCACTATGGATGAAACAAAGGCATAGAACATAGAAGTCCTCACCTCAAGGAACTTACTGTCTAATAGACAAGTGTCAAAATAGGCACAGTGTAAACAGAAAGGAATGACATAAATATTTGATAATCCAAATGACGTTCACTATACAACTCAAATACATTCTTTCTGTAGCTTTCCCTGAACATGGTTTAACAAGCACCAGAATTACTGCATTATTAGTCTTTGCATAACATTTCACACCTCACTCTATTTTGTACCAATCAATCTTTATTATAGTTATTTGTTTACATATCAGTTTTCTCTACTAGACTATGAGACAGGGATATATATATATATATATATATATATATATATATATATATCCAACCTATTTATAGCCTGGCACATGGTAGGAACTCTTACCAATATTTAACTAAATTGAACTAACATAGTATTGTACAAAATGTACAAAAATGAGAGAACTGAAAAATAATACCAAAGTGCTAACTTGACAAACAAGTAGCGAACAGGAAAGAGAGAGAGAGAGAAAAAGAGAACCAGGGGTGGGGGAAGAGGGAGAGAGAGAAGGAGAGGGAGAGGTGTAAATTCTGAAAATGTATGTAGGATCTCAGTAGAAACAGGGAAGGAGAATATCCTGAAAGTAGAATTGGTGTGATCAAGGTAGAGTTACCAGACTTTCTGCCTCTGCATCTTTCTAACTCTAGTAGCTAGCAGGGAGGATAATTTTATAAACAAGCACTTAAGAGTCTTATTAATGGACCATGAATTTTATACTCTTGAGAGTAATCTATGATTCTTCCTTCCATCTTTTATAACTGGCAAACACCAAGTACAGTACCGTCAGGTCTTCCTTTACCATATTTCTTAGATATTCAGTTTGTTTGAACTGTTGTGCAGTTGGATAAGACATGTTGAAGCCTAGACTGCTGAGTCTCAGACCTGTAGGACTTTACTTGGTGCCACAAGGCAACCCAAAGGTTTGTCCTAGACTGGTAAAAGCAAGTAAGATTGGTTTCTTAAGGAAGTTATTTAACCTCTCTGCACTTCACATTTGAAAGACAGGGATAATAATACAGCTTTATAAGGTTGTTAAGAATTCAGTGAGTTAGCATGTGTAATTTGTGCAGTGTCTAGCACACTTTAAGTACTCATGAAGTCTTGGCTATTGTTGGGGTTAATATTTTCTAAACTATCATTAGCATCTTTGGGGGATAAGAAGAGAAAGAACACTCAGATGAAGATAAATTCAGAGAGGCTGTAAGAAGACAGTTTAGTGGAAACCAAAGAGAAGAGATAATAAAAAAAGATATGTGGGGAGAAAAGACATATGATGTAAACAAGGATAAGAACACAAAACTCTATATAGAAAGAAGATACTTTAGTGTAATAACCTCTCTAATAACTTTGCACATTAAAAAAAATAAAATAGTGGGGGATCCCTGGGTGGCTCAGCGGTTTAGCACCTGCCTTTGGCCCAGGGCACAATCCTGGAGTCCCGGGATCGAGTCCCACGTCGGGCTCCCTGCATGGAGCCTGCTTTTCCCTCTGCCTGTGTCTCTGCCTCTCTCTCTCTCTCTCTCTCTATCATGAATAAATAAATAAAATATTTAAAAATAAATAAATAAATAAATAAATAAATAAATAAAATAGTATAACCTTGGGCATCACATGATTCAACAAGAATGTTCTGAGCTAATGTTTCCTGAGAGATCCTTATAGGTGTCACTTAGTAAAAATTATGGTGCTTTGTTAAGTGTGATATTTATTTTCAACTCCCAATTCAAGCTGGAAATGACGTTTGCCACAAAAAGGAAATTTAAAAATTTCCCTCATCCCTCCTTTCTCAGGACCACAACATGAAGAGAAAAAACAGCTTTGAGTCAAAGAACACGGATCCCACAGGCAGAATGTGGCCACCAGGGAGATCAGTGATAGAGAGCATTGCTGGTGGCCAACGCAGAAAGCTACAGCAATGCGACTGTTCCTGGGGTTGACAAGCAAAGCTGGATTAGTTGAGTCCACCCTTAAGAAAGGTGCAGACAGAGCCAACCATCTAGGGCAAGAACAATGCAACTTCACACTGCACCAAAACTACTGCCTTAGCCATATGGGCAATCTCTGGTTTCCTCCTATTGTCTTGGCCTAAGTACTAATACTTTTTTAACTTAATAAAGGCAATAAATTATGTGGTCACTCTAGACGGATGGGATTAGTTCCTAACTAAAAGAAAGGGAAATATTTTAGTCATGTGACTTTGTATAATAAAGTATTTATTGTTTCATTATAGTGATTTTAATCACCTTTTTTTTTTTTTTTAAAGTAAGCTCTAGGATTGAACTCAAGACTCTGAGATCAGGTGTCGCATACTCTACTGACTGAGCCAGCCAGGTGCCCTGACTCTTAAATCTTTTAGAAAATCCTAAATTTAAGATAATATATATATATATATACCTAGGCTGAGTGGACTTATAGAATCAACATTCTGGTACCATAGTGAAAAACATTAGCAGAACAATGCTCTGTTAATGAGTTCTGATCCATCCTACAGAATTGTCTTAACAGGATTAATTTATATGAGTGTGATCAAACCTAATAGTACAATTTATTTTTTATTTTATTTATTTATTGTTTAAAGATTTTATTTATTTATTCATGAGAGACAGAGAGAGGCAGAGACACAGACAGAGGGAGAAGCAGGCTCCTTACAGGGAGCCTGATGCGGGACTCGATCCCTGGACTGGGATCATGCCCTGAGCTGAAGGCAAGATGCTCAGCCGCTGAACCCCCAGGCATCTCCCAATAGCAGTTTAAAAATTCATCTGTTGGGCACCTGGGTGGCTCAGTCAATTAAGTATATGCCTTTGGCTCAGGTCTTGATACCAAGGTCTTGAGATTGAGCTTTGTATTGGACTCCCTGCTCAGTGAGAAGCCTGCTTCTCCCTTTCCCTCTGCCCCTCCCCCTGCTCATGCTCTCTCTCAAATAAATAAAATCTTTAAAAAAAAATCCTTAATGGTTGTAAACTCTTTATGAAGTATATTTAAAATAAATTTATTTAGAAAATTAAAATGTGATGATGCCTTAGCACCCATGGCATCATTCCTCGGCTCAGAAACATTTTATAGCTTTCTGCTGTGTATTAGATTAATTATAAATGCCTCAGCCTGGCATCAAAGGCTCTGTGGGATATAGCTCAAGTCTACTGTTTTTATATTAAACTTCCACTGTATCTCTCTACCTCAAAGAAACACATGATTTGTTCCTGTTATTCTTTCACCTCAACATTTCCTCATTTTGTTTGGAGAAGGGCAATATGAATAATTAAAACACTAACCCTTCCCAGACTGCCTGTTGCCTGGGTGGCAATTTGTAAAGTTCTGATCAATGAGTTATAATAGACTCTTAAATCTTTTAGAAAATCCTAAATTTAAGATAAAATATATCTTATCTTAAATTTAGGATTTTCTAAAATATATATATTTTAATATATATTAATTATATATTATATAATATATATTAATTAATATATTTAATATATATTAAATATATATTTATATATTTATATATATATTAATTAATATATTTAATATATATTTTAATATATATATTTAAAATATATATATTTTCTAAAATATATATATATATATACACACACAACACACACACACACACATATATATATATATACCTAGGCTGAGTGGACTTATAGAATCAACTCCTATAGACTATAGAATTCTATAGAGGAGTATTTGGAAAGTTTTCCTTTCCTTTTCTCCTTCCCTCAATCCCTTCTTCCTGTTGGATTAGAGACTGGTACTTGGAGCTGCAACATCATCTTGTGATCATGAGGCAACAAGTATGAGGGAAGGTCTCAAAATTATGGAAATATGATCTTGACATTCTAGAACCACTGAATTGATACCAGCAGCTGCTTACCTTCAGATTTCTTGTTTGTCTGAAATATAAAGCTTTATTTATCAAAGCTTCTATCAATTAAGTTTATTTTTACATGCACCTGAATCATGTCCTAACTGACATATCTTCTCTCCAGGTTTCCAGATTGATCACACATTACCTTCTTTTTTAATTTTCTCATTTGCTTTCAAACAGACGAAGCATCTTTGTCTTCTATGAGCTCCATAGCATTTTGTGCTTGTTTTTATGCTTAGAATATTTTGTCTTGTATTGATTTTTGTATATTTGCTTAATCTCTTCTACTACTGTGTTTACTTTCTGGTGTAAGAATAGTGTTTTATTTACATGCTTTATACACAGCAGGCTTCTAAATATTTTTTCTGAACTGACTGAGACTAAGTATATTACACTACAGTATTCGTGTTTACCAATAATTCTACATATTACGAATGATGTAAAGCTTGTGCTGCCTACAGATATCTCCTCACAGTATAGAACCAACTATAATTATATGTGGCTGCTGGATGAATTAAAAATGCTTCTTTCTGTTGTTTGGATACATGTTCCTTCCGGAACATGTACATGAGTCTGAAGTCTTATTCTAGTCCTGGTCCCAATTTGCCTTAGGATACAAAGCTGAATTAAAAACAAAATAAAATGTTCCAAACTAAATACACGAGTCTGAATTTTTATAGAAATATAAGTCACTAAGCTGGTTAATTCCAAGTGTTAGTATTGAACCAGGATGCACTGACATCTACAGGTTCCATCAAGAAAACTTAATCACAGGTTAATAAAGGTATGCCTATGTTGTGTATTTTGTGATACATCAGTTAATTAATACCTCACAAGTATTCAATTTGCTAAGGTCTGAGTTCCTCAGGATAAACTAATTATATTTTTAATTGAGTACTTACAATCCCTGACAAAGAGAGATTCATTCAGTCCAACATTAACACTTTGCATTAAATAAAATGAGTCTACCTTAGAGTTTTTCTGAACAACTTTGTTATTAAACTCTGTAAAGGTTTGTTTTTTTTTAAATTTTATTCATTTACTCATGAAAGACATACACAGAGAGAGAAAGACGCAGAGACACAGGCAGAGGGAGAAGCAGACTCCATGCAGGGAGCCTGACATGGGACTCGATCCCGGAACTCCAGGATCACACCCCAGGCCAAAGGCAGGTGCTTAACCGCTAAGCCACCCAGGTGTCCTGTAAAGGTTTTTATAAGACAGTTTATTATGCAGTGTATGGAAGAGTACTTTAGGAGATCATTCATTTAACACTCAAGGGCAGTGGATTTAAATATGTTTTAGTTGTCCAACCCTTACTTCAAATAAAATATATGAAACAGAGTTGAGGCTGGGGTGAGTACACTCAATTTAGTCTTTCCCTTGTCTTTGGCTTCCCTCTCACCCATAATCCAAACCAGCAATTCCAGAGGCACCTTTTACTATCACAAGGGCCATAGTATTTTGAAAACCAATGCTATAGGGAATATGCATCTTAAAAACCTAAGATGCAAATATAGAAATATTTTCCTAAATATGATTTTGGCAAAAAAGGGTTCTTGCCAGTTTCAATACATAATATACCTAACTCAGCTCGCTCTGAAGAAATGGAACCAATAAATGCTTAATTTTGTTAATGATGTTATAAGGATAAAAAGTACCTTGGAAACTTCTTGTTTCTAGTCTGGAATATAAGGAGCTTGGAAGTCATCAGTCTTATTCCCCAAACAAGAAAACAGTTGAACAAACTGAATCTATCAGAGCAGTGCGGTCACAGGGCAAGCCACTACCCAGAAAATTTTGGAAATGATAGGTAGCTAGCTAGGTAGGTAGGTAGATAGGTAGAATCACAACTTACTAGAGCAGAACCCTGAGAATAAAAATCTTCACAGGAGCCAGTACTAGAGAAAAACAAACAAAAAAACAAAAAAAACCCAAAACCCCTAAACTGTAAATGACAAATTGCTAGAAGCTCAGTATGGACAAGTTTTGAGATGACAAAAATCCAAGAGGTGCCTAGTCTGAGATATAGAAAAACTCAATATCATTGGTTTCAGTTCTTTTAACTTGATGTAAAAATTCAATGCAATCCCAAGAAAAATATCAGCAAGTTATTTTGTAGATACTAACCAAATGATAAAAAACTTTTTATGGTAAGGCAAAAGACCTAGAATAGTTAACACAATATTGAAGAACAAAGTTGGAGATATGACACTACTTATTATGTATGGGCTGAACTGTGTTCCCCCCAAATTCATATGTTGAAGATCTAACCCCCATCTAACTCCCAGTACCTCAAAATGTATCTGTATTTGGAGATAAGGTTTTTAAAGAGGTAATTAAGTTAAAATGAGTCTTTAGGGTGAGCCCTACTCCATTATGATTGGCATCCTGATAAAAAGAAGAAATTTGGACACAGATGTATACAGAAGAAAGACCACCTAATGACACAGGGAGAAGATGGCAAACTACAAGCTGAGGAGAGAGGTCTCAGAAGAAACTATCTCTGCTGACACCTTGATCTTGGATTTCTGGCTTTGAGAACTGTGGGAAAATAAAATTTCTGTTGTTTAAGTCACCCAGTCTATGGTATTTGTTAGGCAGCTCTAGCAAACTACCTTATTTCAAGACTTAACTCTATACACTAATCAAGACAGTATGATATTGATGAAAGAAAAGACCAGTAGATAAATAGAACAGTATACAGAGCCTAGAAATAGACCCACACAAATATAGTCAACTGATCTTTGACTAGACAAATGCAATTTGATGGAAAAGGATAGTCTTTTCAACAAGTGGTACTGAAATAAATGGACGTCCACATGCAAAGAATGAACCTAGGTACAGACCCTACACCTTTCACTAAAAAGTAACTCAAAGTGAGTAACAGACCTAAAATGCAAAGCTATAAAATCTTGGAAGATAATATAGGAGAAAATTTAGGTGATCTTGGGTTATATTATATATAACATCAAAAGCAGTACCCATGAAAGAAAAAAATGATAAGTTGGGTTTCATTAAACGTTAAAAACTTCTGGGCAGCCCGGGTGGCTCAGTGGTTTAGTGCCACCTTCAGCCCAGGGAGTGATCCTGGAGACCCGGGATGGAGTCCCACATGTCGGGCTCCCTGCATGGAGCCTGCTTCTCTGTCTGCCTGTGTCTCTGCCTCTCTCTCTCTCTGTCTCTCATGAATAAATAAATAAAATCTTAAAAAAAAAAGTTAAAAAATTCTGTTCTGTGAAAGATACTGTTAAGAGAATGAAGACAAGCTGCAGACTGGGAGAAAATCTTTGCAAAACATATATATATATATATATATATATATATAATATGTATAATATGTTATATAATATAACATGGAAAATTTAGAAAAGACTCTTAAGATTCAACGATAAGAAAAAATACACTCTAATTAAAAAGCAAAAGATTTGAACAGTTGCCTCACCAAAGAAGACATGCAAATGGCAAATAAGCATATAAAAAGATGTTCAACATTATATGTAATCAGGGCACTACAAATTAAAACATCGAGATACTACTACACACCTATTAGGATGGCTCAAATCTGAAACGTTAACAACACCAAATGCTGGCAAGGATGTTGAGCAAGAAAAACCTCCATTCATTGCTGGTGGAAATATAAAATGGTACGACCACTTTGGAAGGCAATTGGGCAACTATAAAACTAAACATTTTTTTCCTATATAATCCAGCATTTATATCCCTTGGAATTTACACAAATGAGTTGAAAGCTTATATCCACACAAAAGCCTGCACACAAATTTTTATGACAGCTTTATTCATAACTGCTAAAGCTTGGAAGCAATCAGAATATCCTTCAGTAGGTATGATTGGATAAACAAACAATGGTACATCTATACAATGGAATATTATTTAGTGACAAAAAGAAACGAGCTATCAAGTCACAAAAAGACATGCAGGAACCTTAAATGTATATTGCTCAATGAAAGAAGTCAATCCAAAAAGCTACATACTATGATTTCTATTATCTGACATTCTGGAAAAGGCAAAACTATGGGGACACTAAAAAGATCAGTGGTTGCCAGAGATTTTTTGGGGAAAAGGTATGAATAGATGGATATTTTTAGAATAGTCTGATATACAGATATATCATTTGATGGTACATGTAATTATGTATTTGTCAAACCCACAGAATGTCCACCACAAAGAGGGAATCTTAATGTATACTATGGACTTCAGTTAATAATGTGTCAATACTGGCTCATCAATTGTAACAAATGTATACACTAAAGCAAGATGTTAATAATAGGGGAAACTGAGGCTGGGGGTGGTATGAATGTCACAGGGGAACTCTGTAGTTTTCTCTCAAATTCTTTGTAAGCCTAAAACTGTTCTAAAAATAGTCCATTAATTTTTAAGAAGTGTCTTGTATTGGTATTCCAATATTCAATTACTGAATATTCCATTCCACTCATTTATTTTTTAAAAAATAAATTGACATAAACTAAAGATCTATTTTTGCAGATTATAATGGAAGTAGACATCGTAAGGAAACTAATCTAATGTAAAAAAGAGAGAGAGAATATTCTACATTTTAATCTGCTACATAATATAAAGCAGAAGTCTCAAAACTGTAAAATGCATGCCCTTTACAAAGACTCTGTAATGGGTTTTTGGGTATGGATAGTTTCAAATGAACTTAATTTTGAGATCTTCAATTTTCAGTTATTCTCTCCTAAAATTGACCTACTTGAAAATGTACCTAGAGTCTGCAGGTTCTCCTTTCTGATTTGACTGAACTTGGCAGACAGAAGGCATAGCTCTCACCTACCCTGAATCTTAGCATGGTGCATTGCTCCCAAGGAAGAGTCCCAAGACTGCAAAGCAACAACAAACCAATGGGGACTTGCGCCTTGTTTCATAATAAACAGGGGACAAACACATGGCAATGAAAATAAGAAGACTATCCTAGAAACATGTTTATTGTATTTAAAAAATGAAGTCAGAATTTCTTCTCATTGATTTGACAATGATTGCCAATTATGCTATCTTATGAATTATTTCTATAAATTAAGCTAAATCCTCATTTCATGGTTTTGATAAAAATATATTTAAGGCATACATCTCATAGGTGAGAAATGATATTGTCACTTCACACAATGAAAGATATTATAAATCAACTTAAAATGTGTGGTAAGGTACATGGTTTTAAAATTGTTTTAGAGAATACTTAAACAAAAAAAAAGAACAATATGATCTATACCATGCCACTTAATATTACCTTGCTTTTTATACCACTTCTCCTGTTTTCCTTTGCTTTTGGGCAAATTCCAAATTACTCGATGCCCCACTTATATGATAATTTCAGTCTCCTGCATTCTAAATCTTCTTCAAGAATATACTAGGTATCATAAATGCCCTTTCCCTTCAATCTGAAAGCAACATTTTTCTCACTTGAAATTATAAAGTCCTAAAGACAGCATTTATCTCTAAATATATGGTTACTTAAAAAAAAGAGATGAAAAAAAAAAAAAAAGAATGTATGGCATTAAGCAAGTCTGTAGCCAGTTAATTTCACAGTTGATACTGTATAATTCTTTTAGTCACTCCTGTTTCGTAAATATAAATAAAAAAATTGATGCCGGATGAAACTAAAAGTAGCTATAATTCAAAAGCTAGAAAGAGAGTTGGCCTTTGGAGTTTGTTATGGGCTGAATTGGAGGGTAGGCATTCACTCAAAATGTGACCCTGGGCAAGTGACTTAAACCTTTTTAAGCCCCTTCATTTGACTTTGAGGACTGGTTGTGGGGATTAAATGGTACAATACAGGTAATGTGCTTGGTGTAGTGTCTGCCACTATTAAGTACTCAATAAATGATAGCAATAAGTGATCTATTATTATTACTATTAATATTACCTCCCAAATTCATTCATGCTTGTACATAGTTTAAATAGGGAAAGGGAGGAAAAGGAGATAGTTTGGGGGTGAACTGAGACATATGTAACAATATAAAGTGTTTTTTGAGCACTTTATCATGTGTCAGACTGTTCTAAACAGAGAAAAATCCTTGTTCTTGTGAAGCTCTCATCCTGGTAGGAGATGGAAAATGAACATAATAAATGGGAAAATGATATAACATTTTAGAAGGTGGTAAGTGCTATTGAAAATATAGAGCAGATCAAGAGTAACCAGGAATGGCAGATTGAGGGTAAACTACTTTGAAATGGATGGTCAGGAAAAGCTTCATTAAGAAGGTGATATTTCAACAAATATTTGAAAGTGAGGAAGTTAGCTATGAAAAGATCTGAGAAAGGAAGATTTCAAGCAAAGGGAACTGGCAGCAAATGCCCTAAGGCTTGGCATGGTCAAGGAATAGGAAGCATGGCTGAATCAGAGCAAACGTGGGGAGAGGAATAAAACATGAAATCAGAGAATTAAGGCAGCCAGGTGGTGGTGGTGGTGGTGGGGTCTCAGTGGCCACCAAAGTGAGATGGAGATTTGACAGAGAGTTTTGAGCAGAGAAATGATATAGGATGTGTCTTATGTTTTAAAAGAATCATCTTTCTGGCTGCTGCATAAGAACAAATTGAAGGAGATTAGTATTAAAAGCAGATATCTAGTTAGGAGGCTATTACAATAACCCAGATAAAACAACAGGATGTTTTGGACTGAATGGTAGCATTGGCAGTAGTGAAAATTGGTTTGATTTTTTTTTAATAAGGATTTTTATTTTATTTATTCATGAGAGAGAGAGAGGCAGAAACACAGGCAGAGGGAGAAGCCGGCTCCATGCAGGGAGCCCGACGTGGGACTCGATTCCAGGATCATGCCCTGGGTGGAAGGCGGCGCCAAGCCACTGAGCTACCGGGGCTGCTCGAAAATTGGTTTGATTATGAATATATTTTAAAGGCAGAGTCAGTAGGATTTTTTTGTCAGATTGGATGTTGGGTAAACAGTGATTGTGCTGAGGAGAAAAGAAAAATCTTACTCTGAACACCTGGAAAAGATTATATGAATATAGTATTTTCAGAGAGGTGGGACTTCCACAATGTCCACGGTATAAGTACCTAAGAGGTCTGAAACTAATATGATATTGTATTTCAATGATACTCAAATTTTTAAAAAAGTATGTAAGAGGTGGTATGAGAAAAGAAACCATGTGTAATGTTTCCATTTCTCACAGTGCCTGCTCATAACTTCAACATTGTATGTGCTTAAGAAATACATACATTTTTAAAAAAGTTTAAATGTATTAATTGCTCTATCACAGTTCCTTCTCATGACTCCCAGGGGCAAAAACTATATCCATTCAATCTGTCACAATCTCTTTCCTTTCCTGTCCTTATTCTTCATTTCTATTTGACAGTGATGATTTTTCCTGCTTGCAAAGATTTTATATGTTAAGGAAATCGGATGAATAAATAACTACCTTTTCTGTAGGATTACCAATACAAAGAGAAAGAGGAAAAAGAGAGTTGTAGCAATTAGCAAGCATTTAGCTTCAGTGATTTCCAAAGCTTCATTACTGCCACACCATGTACAAATACACCTAGCATTCTTTACAGTCCCAGGTATTTTTTTTTTAAACTAGGTACCAGAAACTAGAATTAATGAAGACATTGTTACTGATATTATATAAAGAGATAATATTCAGCTTTGTTTTGATAATATGGACAGAATGTAAATTCATTTCATAAATGTAAAATCAAATTGTTTCAGAATTCCTGTTCCTGAATAAATCATGTTTAGTTTTGTGTCTTCAGGTTTGAGAGAAAAAACATGCCCTGGCATTTTTCAAATAGGCCTTATGTGAAGACCCCAATGCTATAGGGAAGAATGTTTTAGCTCCATTTACTTCCAGTCCTAAAATGCATGTGACAAAATGAAGAAAAATGGTTGGTAAGTCAAGCTAAAAAGGTAACTCATATTAACAGTCTTATAAATGAGGCTTTCTATATCAAATGTTTTGGCATAGCTTTTGAAAATATACACATAATACAGACTTCTATTCAAATTAGATAGAAATACATGTTTCCCCATATTCTACCTTTTATTAAAGAAAATGTGTCAACCAAAGACATGGTGATGACTGGTAGCATCACACTTAGTTTTCCTATTAAAATGCCAAGAGCATGCAAGCAATTTAACACACCAACTCAGAGGCTATTTTTTTCCTTATTTAGTAAGTGAAGAATGTGTCTTCAATGCTCCTCTGTGCATCCTTTATTAAATAAAATGTTCTACAACTTTTAAACTGTTCTAAAAGGTTTTCTAAATAGTATTCTATTAAATGCTCTATTAAATAAATTTTTCAAGAGGTTCTAAACGAGGGGCGCCTGGGTGGTTCAGTCGGTTAAGCATTTGCCTTCAGCTTAGGTCATGCTCTCGGGGTCCTGGGATGAAGCCTTGTGTTGGGCTCCCTGCTCAGTGCGGAGTCTGCTTCTTTCTCTCCCTCTGCCCCTCCACCCCACTCATGCTCTGTCTCTGTCCCTCTCTCTGAAATAAATAAATAAAATCTTAAAAAGGAAAAAGAGGTTCTACACAGATCTTGTTGTACTGTTTACTTACGTAAAAAAAAAAAAAAATCAGTTCTCCAATGTAGACTGATGAATTGCTAATAGTATTATCCATGCTAGATACTTCCAACAGTCACATTTTGGTTTGTTTTCATGGTCATATACTATATCCCTTAGGTCAAAGGATATCTTAAATAAGAAGTTGTAGCCTAACAGCATCTCTAAGACATCTTCCAGTTCTGTTAAATAAAGTAACAATAAGCGACTTGATATATAATCAAAAGAATCAATTAACACATCATATTGTGTACTAGGAATTCCAAACATATTTGGTGTGTTTAAAGAAATATTTTCAAAAAAAATAAAGGAACATTTTCAGTTATCTTCTTTTAAATAATTTGTATTATACCTAGAAATGTTTGATCATCAAAGCAGTATAGTTTGTTATGGTAACTGATAATAAGATGAGAGTTTATGCATCAGAACCATGGCTTATCAAAAACTACTGCTATATCATGATAGTTCTATTAATTTCTGGGTTTTAGCCTTCCATACTTAATAAGAATATCATCAGTTCATATGGAAGCCACTTGAGAACATGTTATTAGACTTGTATAGTAAATGAATTGCTCATGTAATGGCTATTTGATTGAATTATTACTTCTAATTTACAGATGCTCAATAAATTTCTGAGGAGCTATATGTAGATTTACACAGTAACAGAATAAACACTATTTATAAGAAATACCATTATAACAAAATCCCCCTACGACAAAAGATTTCAAATTCCCAAATGATGGCTTATATATATTTAAAAATAGTAACTGATACAACTTCAATGTAACAAAACAGTTTGTACAATCTCTTTGAAACTTTTACAATAGAGAAGCCCTTAATGACTTATGTAATAACAACGAGATGAGCATAGGATACACTCACAACTGGCTCCATCACCATTAATTACTTAAAACTAGGTCCAGTTGAGTAGGCTGGTGAAGGCCACAGAGTTATCTATAGAGATGTATCTAGAGGTTTTTCTATCTGTGTAAGAATTTAGGGTTGAATAGGGTGCCCTATTTATAGTCATCAGCCTCATCCTGTCACCTCACCTCCCTCACCTCCCTTTTGTGCCCCGACCAGAAAAACAAAATGAATACTAAGCAGCTAAAAGACAGTCCCTGCTTAAAACAAAGTTCTTGGTAGGAGTGAAAGAATGGTAATACTGTAGCCAGCCTAGAGCTTGATGACCTATCTTAGCAGCCTGAAGCCCAACCTTAGGTCACATGACTACTTCAGAGGTTCACAGAATTTTGTATGAGACAGAGTCAGGGGAAGAGAAGTGCTTTTCACAGTCACTTCACAAGTAAGTCTTGTTGCTTTCTATCTTTAGATGATGTAGCCATTATTCACTGGGGAGCTCAATGTGCCATTAGAAAGGCTGTTATGAGGATATGTGTTTTGGGGTATCCATGTTGAGTTATCTGCATCTGAATATGTGTATGTGTCATTGAAGGTTATTAGGTGCTAGGCTAGGCATTTGTTATGGACCTTTTAGTCTAAGTAGAATAAAGGGGGTGAAATATCTTGTTTATAAGGGCATAAAATCTTCTATCTCAATTTAGTGAGCTATTATCTAAAATGTATTAAATCTATGAAATCATATATAATGTATGATGTTTACTTTTAATGACTGATAACGTGTGATATTTTCTTTCAGTGGTTTAATATGAAATGAATAATTGCATACTTCCCATTGTAAATCTTAAATACTTTCCAATGGCAAGGCTAGTTAAAATATTTCTGTTCTCATTCTTGCATATTACATGAGCTACAAAATTCACCTTTTAAGTTCTGTTCTCTAGTGTAGAGACACTAACAAATTATTTATTATTATTATTGTTTTTTAAAAAAGGCTTCTAAGTGAATAGTTGTGATTCCATGTGTAAGTATGCGAGCAAAGAAACCATTTAACTAACTTTTATGATTTTATTTTGAAAATCAGGCTGATGTGTAAGGAAACTAAGGTCCTCTACTTTCTATTTCAAATCTTTAATTATAAGCATTATACATTTGAAAGGCATCTTAAATTAGGTATTATCTTAGCCCTACCTTTATTTACTTTCACATAATTATCCTGATGAAAGATATAATTATGGCATTATACAAAATTACTAACCCATTTTTTAAAATTTTTCCTAAGTGATAAACACATTACATATGGATTAAGGCAATAAATCTCCAACTAAAATAGCTAGGATTTAATTGAAAAGTGGAAACTAGAATTCCTAGTTCTTGGTTAAAAAAAAAAAACCTTATGAAAAACAGTATTTGGGGGAAATGCTTTATGAATAAATTTCAAGATATAATTATAATTTTCTAGTTACATAAAAATGTTTATTTTAATGCCCAATTTTAGAGAAGAAAAACTGAGAAACATGTCTTTTAACACCATGGAAAAAAAGCAAAAGGGTCTCTTTGCTTGAATTTTTCATTTTGTATTACTGTGGAGTGTCATGGAGACAGAATCACAATGTGACATTTTTATCCTCATCTCTGATGTCTGCAGCATAAAATTATTACTCTTAGAGCAGTGAGAAGGAGTCTCTATTTAGAAAACAATGAGGCTTATTATGTAATAACTGGAAGGAGAAATCATCCTCTGTAACTAGCAGAGTAGCTCCCAATCCTCTAAAGGAATGGTAAAAGAAGATGGCCAGGACATAACACTTCCAAACTTAATTTTAAACAATGACCCAAATTATCATAAAATAATTAATCATGTTTCACTCAAGTGATAATAGATATAAATGTCAATTGACTAGGAACAATGAATATGTAGGCCCATGGGATATTACTATCCAATGTTATCAAGATGTTATCAATTTGGCACCTCCCCTCTATTTGAAGGGTATATTTTAAATGCTCAGTTGGTTTGGCTTTAATTAGTCATCCTGATGGGTATTCATACCCAATCTTTACCACATGTCTATAGAGGCAAGAGGAAGAGATAATATAGACAAGCTAAAAAAAAAAAAAAGCATTTAAATTTTTTTAAAAATTTTTATTTATTTATGATAGTCACACAGAGAGAGAGAGAGGCAGAGACATAGGCAGAGGGAGAAGCAGGCTCCATGCACCGGGAGCCCAACGTGGGATTCGATCGCGGGTCTCCAGGATCGCGCCCTGGGCCAAAGGCAGGCGCTAAACCGCTGCGCCACCCAGGGATCCCAAGCATTTAAATTTGAATTAAAATTATTTGATAGTGTTTTAATGCACTAAAAAAGTTTCTCATTAAAAAGGAGAGTTTTACATAAGCCAAAGATTTAGAAGGAAGTCACTATATTGGTAGGGAAGGGCCACTGGAGTGGGGAAGCTAGTAAAATCTTCACCAAGTAGGAAAGACTGAGTTAGGTATCAAAGTGCATATCTTTTTTTTTTTTTTTTTTTTTTTTAAAGTTCTAGGTTGATATGGAGAAGCACTGCAACATTAAAGGCAAGAAACAGTTCATTAACTAGGGAAAATTAAAACAGGCTGGTATGGCTACTATGCCAGGGGCTGCACTTGGGCTTTGAGAATTGATTACTTAATGCTCTTCTTCAAAGAGCAGACAACTCAGACCCATATAGAGAGTTAATTAAAGATGTAGTCAGGGTACCACATTATACCTATAGTCAACAATAATATATCATACAATTAAAAACTGTTTAAGAGGATAGATCTCAAGTGGTTTTTTTTTTTAAGGATTTTATTTTACTTATGAGAGAGGCACAAAGGGAGAGGGAGAAAGAATCTGAAGCAGGACTCAGTGCTGAGCACAGAAGCCCAACATGGGGCTTGATCTCAGAACCCTGAGATCATGACCTGAGCCGAAACCGAGTTGGTCGCTCAAATGACTGAGCGACCCAGGCACCCCTCATGTTAAGTGTTCTTATTACAATTAGAAAAGAGAGAGATGTAGTCAGATATTTAGCAGACATATGTAGCTGATATACTGTTATATTTAGTAGATGTATTATTTTCCACATATTATTTGTTTTTCATTCAACAAACATTTACTAAACACCTACTGTGTGCTAGAGCCTGTGTTAGGTGCTGTGGATACATTATTAAACAAGAATATGATACAATTGCTGCCACCAGCTTACAGTAGAAACATCAAGGAAAGAAAATATTACAATAATATTTATAAGTGTGAAAATAGAGATTATTTACAAGGCACTCTAGGAGTACAGAGGTAGGCTACCCAACCTGGTTTTGGAAAATCAGGATAGATATTTTAGAGGAAGTGACATCTACCTGAAGGAAGAATAAGAATGATCTGGCAAGAATACTTGGAAGAAAAGGGAGAATATTTTTGGCATTTACAAAAGAGCTGGATGTGACAAAATGGGCCACTGTGGGGACTGCATGTACAAGAGTCAGGCTGCAAGTTGGAGTTCAGGCAAGAGATGGGCTAGAGAGGCTGCCAGAGGCCAGATATAAGGGTATGTATTTTGATAAAAAGCACTGGACTAGATTAAAAATTTACTTAAAAGTACCTCTATAAATATTCACTGAATGAAATAATAGAAATCTACTGTTAATCTGGCTCTCACATAATTAGTCCTTGAAACTTCAATTGACTCAGCATGTACATTATATTGAAATAACAAACATTTCATCCCAGGTCAGGATATTAAAAAATCTGACCCAATTTCTCACACTTCTCTCTAAGGGACTCTTACGCATGCCCCACTCCCACCCCCATACACGGCACCAAAGTAAATTTCATCCCAATTTTTAAAGCAAAGATGAGGGAATTATTTTAGTGGGAAGGAATTCTTCCCTTTTATACAAACAAGTCACTTGAGTGTTGCTAATCATTTAATTAAAAATAGTCTGAAGGCACAATAATTTTGTCTTATGTGATGGTGTTAAGGCTTTTTTCAGGATAATTTTATATAACATTTACTAAGATGAATGACCATTTTACTCTTTTCTTGTCATATGTTTTCTAAGATTCATGGTATACCATGCTTAGGCATATAAGTATATTTTTTTAAAATGTTGAAAAAAAGGTTTTATTAAAACAGAAAACAAAAAGCATAATTATTTAAATATTATACAAAACATCATTTTAATCTGCATGTTTTCTAAATTTAAAATAAACATTCTGCTTTCCAAATGAAGCAATTACTTTTTCAGATCATAACTATTCAATAATTACCATTTTTAAATTTTTGAATATTTACTGCAAAGCAATGTGGTATCAACTTTTCTGATTAGAAAATAGATGCTTGTGGGAAAAATGGAAGCAATTTTATTTAAAAAAATATGCAGATGCATCCTATAATAAAAAATACATTTAATGATCATATAATTAGATGGGAGGAGTAACTGGGTATGATAAGATGAATGGATCACAGCTTTTACTGCATTAGTTAAAATTTAACACAAAATTAAGGCTGCCTACCATTGGAGTTACTGTGTAAGTTAGATTTTTTTCATTTTATTGTTTTGAAATAAAAAATATGCATAGTTTACTAATTGATAGCACTCCCTTTTCTTCAGAAGTATATGTCATTAAAGTATATTATGCAGCTCATAAAGTTGAAATTATAAACTTGAAATTAAAAATATGGAAATTTGTAAATTTACTTTGACATTTTTTTCAGGATATTTATTTTAGATGATGTTACTGAAATCTCATGTGACTCACTTATAACCATCATATTAGTTGAAACAAAAATACTAGAAAATAAAAATTAAAGATTAAATTTGTTAGAAATAATTTATATTGCACTGAAAAATATGAGTGTTTCACCTACTATATTGACTAAATAATTTTGTGATACTAGGAATCTAATTTACATAAATTTCCAAATAAAGTTGATGGTTATTTGACATCGGTTACTTTAGAAAGGCTCTGTGCAGAACACATTAATGATTATACTACGGTTTCATTAGATTGTAGAAAAAATTGTCTTTATTAGAAGGAATCTTTCCAAGGGATTAATAGACTTTAATTAACACTAAAGGATAATTAAGAATAAACTTATTAAGTGACTGTTCTGATAAACTAACATGGGCCAAACTTTCCAGGCCATCTAATTATCTTTAGATGGAATCACATTTCAACAATCCAGGCCAGGTTAAAAAAGATACCATTTTATCACAACTTCAATATGTGGTCTTTGAAAAACTATTTTAATATCCAAATGCCTTTGTTTAAATCATCTCAATCTTGTCTTTTACAATATAAATCTCATATTCATTTGGTTCTCCATGTTGGCTGTTAAAAGGAGCCTTATGATTAAACCCTCTATATACATTCTTGAAAATCATTTCAGATTTTTCATTTAAGATATTAACAGTAAGTCCTTTATCATCTCCTTGCCCATCATCTCAAAATATTTGATAATTTCTGATTCCAAAGGAAGAAGTTTCACAAAAAAATATAGGGCAGTAAATGAGTTTATTTTAAAATCTACATAAGGAATATTTATTAAAAAATCAAAATTTTTCTGCTGCAGTGTTCAATTTATTATTCTTTTCAAATCTATTTTTAACTTTGAAATACATTTGAAACTTATTTTGAAAAATATTTTTAATAATGAGATAAACCTTCTTAAAAACTTTTTTGTAATATAAAAATTTACAGAGATGGTTCAAGAACTGGTAAATTATGGTAGGAATCAAAATACTAATAGAAAATCTTTGATTTTTGACAATTGTGGTATATAGATAAAAGAACATTTTAGAAATTAGAAATATTTTCTTAGATGACTATAATTTTTAACTTCATAGTGAAGCTAACCTATAGGTAGTACTTGTAATGGAGGAAAATGTTCACCAAACATTTTTGGGTAAAAAAAGATATTTGTAATATAAAAGCAATCCCAGTGAAAATTGGAGAAATTAGAAAAGAGAAATCTCTCCCTTCTACTACAGGCATAGTTTAAGTCTTATTTCACAAATAAAAGGACCCTCCTTAGCATATGGAGTAGTTGCCATGTCCTCCCAGGGATGGTCTGTAGCTATGTTCACCTCAGGCTCATCAAGAAGAGGTGAACTGTCAAATATAATTTCAGTCATAGGGTGGTTTGGTTGAGACAGATTAGTGGTATGCAATCATGATAGATAGTTTATCCTAGTTCCAAAATGCCGCTTGGGAAATCTTGAACTCAAATGAACAGAGACTCAGTCATTATTAGTGTCAAAAAGGTATACAGAGACAAAATTTGGTTGGCAGCACGAAAGATGAATCAAAGCAAAAAAAGTGACCAATTGCATGTTCAAAATCGAAATTGAGAAGCATATTACAGTTTGGAAACACTTTAAATACCAGAAAAGTCACACATTACTAGTTGTTCATGTTTAATATTTAAAACATGTTCTTCTAAAGTAATATATTTTTAGAAAGACAATACAAATTGCATGTGTTATCATATTTCAAAATCTTTATTCTCAGTGTGATGCTGAATTAGAGTCCCCTCTTATATATAGGATTAAGACAGTGAGATACTTTAAAAAATTTTATGTAATTTTTACTCCTTTCCTTCAGTTGAAAATCCCAAGAAATAGATTTTTTAAAAGAAAAATTGGTTTTGGGGAAATATATTAACATTTAAGTGTTACATAATTTGATGACTTCCTTAGGAAGAAATCAGGATATAGAAAGGGTATAAACTTAGAATGTGGAAGAACTTAGAACTAAAGAACCTTCCAAATATTTTCTAAACACTGGAAAATACACATTTATAAATTATAAAATACATTATTCTATTAGCAAATACAAACTTTGGTATCTTTAAATCAACCCCCCCCAAACCAACCGAATATCCACAAAAAGAATGTCCTCAAGTGTCACTGCCTGAAGTGATATGCTCTGACAAATCTAACAGCTCTTTCTGTGTCATTCCTAATGCACTTGTCACTCAGTATTATCCATCCTCATTAATGACAATGGGAAAGTTTATCTTGGGAACACGTTTTAAATCATCTACTCTTTACAATGGGACCATGAAATCTCTTACAAAACATGAGGCGGGAACTACTCTGACAACAAAACCCCTTCCTGGCAGCTTTATTCTTAATTCCTGTTCAAGGAGTAATCTGTTTATTATAAAATCATACAGAACAATATATTAAACAGAATTTGAAACAAGAATAGCTAGTGTGATTTTCAAGCTTACAAGTATTTTTACAACATTTTTATTAGGCTGAAAACACTAAGTTGAGTCCTTTTTGTGTGGTTTCATGCAATCTTCTTTTCTATTCTACATTATAAACACCTTTGAAAAGGATTGGTTTTATCTAATTTTAAAACAATTTACAAGTGCCAAAGACATTAATCCTTATATAATTATTTAAAAAATAATAATATGCATTAAGGAAAAGCAATTCTGTGTTCATATTTAAATTTCCTAACTAAAATGGCAAAAGATTTCAGCTCAAGTTTCATACAGCTTAAAAATATTCTGACCAGTCCCCAAACTATTTTTAATAATATATTTATATTTTAAGTTTTAATGTGGTCTTATTTCCTTGCCTAAAAAATTCCTACAGTTAAAAAAAAATGAAGTGAAAAGTAAGCAAGACTCCTTGATCCACTGTGGCCACTTAAACCTTCTGTTTTAATTTGGCTATCAATTACATACACTAGGTAGTGTGGATAATGAGCAGCTAATCTTTCTTTGGTATACTTTTGCTGCTAAAATCAAAACCTGCTAGACATATATCCTTATGCTTCTAATTACTCAATCATCAAAAGTTTCATGCTACATTTTGATTAATTTACTTATGGCAAAATAATCTTAAATAGATTACGATAAATTTGAAAAGTCATACTTACTTTTCTCACTTTTAATCTGAAGTTCACTTGTGAATTCAAACATGCTAAAGACAAAAATATTGATTTCTAATACTTAAATTGTATGCACCTGTAATTCATGAAGCCTTTTTTATCTCAGAACTCAAGATTATTACTTTAGTATTTCTAATTAACACCTTATTTTAAAGAAAAAGAAAAAAGGTTCCATTAAAGGGTGTTTCAAAGTTTATGTGGGCTTCGTGCTTAAGTTTCTAAGTTAAATGTACAATAAATAGCATAAGATGGTTAATTTAATTTATAATGTTTTATAACAGAAATACAAAATCTAAGGAAAATAAGAAGATATACATATAAATTATAATTGTTTTTCATATACTAGGTGTTTATTAGGAATTCAGTTATAATAACATAAAATATCAATTAATGTGTGGCTTCCAAAAGCAGAATTAGTACTAATGTAATGGGGGGAAGTTGCTTTAGCATCTGAAAGAATTTTCTAGCAACTGTAGTTGATAGAGACTGAAATGGGGTGCCTCTAAGAAAGTGGGTTCTTCATGAATACACAGAGGCTGAGTGAGAAAAATATGTGCATATGATGCAAATGTGGCTTTGAAGCATTGTAAGTTCCCTTCTCTTCTGATTTTTGAATTTTAAGAAATGTAGGTATTTTCTCAAAGAAACACACCAGCATTATTAATTCAGAAAGTGTAAACTACACATCAAATGATTATATGGGTTTATTATTACTCAAAGCTTAATTTTAAGACTATCGATCATATCCTGCAATTGATAATTCTTTCAGTAAATTTTCTTTAAAGTATGCAGTCTTCTAAAGTAGTAGTTGTTATTTATTGCGAAGTTTCTCTGTAAATGACCAGAAAGTAAATATTTTTTGGCTTTGCGTGCCATAAAATGTCAACTTAGTGACGCAGAGTGAAAGCAGCCATAGACAATTTATAAACAAATAGGCCTGGCTGTGTTCCAATCAAAGTTTATTTAAAAACAAAAAACAAAAAACAAAAAAACACAGTGAGGCTGGATTTGGCCCACAGGTCATAGTTTGCGAACTTCATGCTTTAAAGCATCAGGGGCAAAGTTGGTTTAATATTGTCTTTTACTTACCTATTTTACATGAACCAAGCCAAAAGACTCTTTCCAATAAAATGATGGGAATGTTACAATGTTTGAATGTTAAAGCAACGAAGTGGCTCTTATTTATGGCACTATGAAAAGTAGACCACAATTTCCAAAATATCTTTACATGTACTCTTTCTTGACTAAATTACACATTAAGTCAATAGGATCCATGAAGGAAATGCATTCAGCTATAAATTATGCACTGTAAAGCTTTTCTTCTGAATATAATCGTCCTTACATTTCTATCTGGGCCAGGATGGTTTCCCAGGAGGAAATTCTTAAGAAGCCAAACTAAAAGAATTAGATTGGGACTTGTCAGCTCCATGTGCACAAAGAGGTCAGTGGGATGATTCTGCAATAATGATAGTTCTGATGCTTTGTTAGTGTGGAAGTGGTATAAGTTGCTTTATTACCAATGTGCACTTAAATCTGAACTTAACCAAAATGTTGTATTTAAATTCCACTGTACATAATCATTTCATGCTTGACTCCTGAGTTTCATAAATCCTTTTCTGTTAAAAGCCACAGAACCATAAGGCAATAAAATCCACTCTACTGGCCTGAGAAGACTAGGCATATTAACAGGCAATTACTGGGTCAAAGGGGATTAGAAGGTATAGGTAACTTTAAACCTAAGAATCACATCTGATTCTTGTCAGCTGTGGGGACTTTTACAGATTTGGAAAATTTATGATAAAATCTTTTAAGATAAAGCATTCAAAATAATTTTCAAATGGCAAAAAAATGACAGGAAATAATGATTCAAACAATACCAAGTACTTTTTGGTAACTAAAAGTTATATATTTCTTCATTTTCTATCTGATATTTTTGAAGAGTACAGCTTGACTTCATTTCAGCAATAACAGTTCATTATATTGTTAGCTGATTTTGAAATAATATTTTGTTGACACACAATGTCCTATTAGTTTCAGGTATACATCATAGTGATTTGATATTTTTATACATTGTAAAATGGTCTCCATGATAAGTCGAGTTACTATCTGTCACCATCCAAAGTTATTATGATATTAGTGACTATGTTCCTATGCTGTACATTACATCCTCGTGACTACTTTTTATAACTGGAAGTCTGTACCTCTTAATCCCCTTCACCTATTTCTCCTGCTCCCCCAACCTTCCCCTCTCTGATAACCAACAGTTTGTTTCTTGTATCTATGAGCGTGTTTTTGTTTTGTTTGTTCATTTTGTTTTTCTGGTTCCACATATGAGTGAAATCATATGGTATCTGACTTTCTTCCACTTGTTTCACTTAACATAATACTTTATAGGTTCATCCATGTTGTTGCAAACAGATCAGCTGCTATTTTTGAAGGTTACTTTACTTATTCAAAACCTTCGAAGAATGCTAACCATTTATGAAAACTGTATTAGCATTATCAGACTATTCCATATAGTTATATAGTTTCATATATCTGAAAGGGTGAGGGTTTTTTTTTTTTTTAAGATTTTATTTACTTATGCATGAGAGACATAGAGGCAGCGACACAGGCAGAGGGAGAAGCAGGCTCCATGTAGGGAGCCCGACGTGAGACTCGATCCCAGGACTCTAGGATCACACCCCAGGTTGAAGGCAGTGCTAAACCGTTGAGCCACCCGGGCTGCCCTGAAATGGTGAGATTCTATACTCATACTAATATGTTTGAGCACTGTCAAGAGGACATTCATTCATTCATTCATTCATTATGTTTTGAGCACCTACATGATCAGGCACTGAACTAGGAAGAGGGGAAATGCTGATGAGTAAAACAGACATGAATTTAAAGTATTTCTGCACCTAAATGAACTGCATTTTCTCAAAGCTTCAATATTTTATAAAAGAGGCTTAAGAATGATCATGATATTTTCACTGTGCTAAAGAAATATGGTAGCAAAGCCAAACAACACATTGAAGAGTAGATGGACTTTCAAGAGCTAAACAACAAGCAGATTTATCTGATTTAAGTAATCAGATATTGTCTGCTTACATCATGATTGGCCTTAAAGACTAGCCTTGGTATTTTTCTATAGAAATAAGTCCTACAAGTTTTTGAAGGGTAATTTATCATTATTCATTTTATTTGTTTAGTTACTTTTGTTAGACCCAGATTTGATTTGCAATTGGCTACAAATTTAAAGTTTCTGATAATACAAAGCAACACCCAAAGTAATTAGAGGTATATAGGTGTGTGTCTGAATGGCCAAATTCAGAGGGAAGAATCTAGAAAGTGCCGGATAAATTTATTTCAGTAGTATATATTTACTAATTTGATTTTGAGAGCAAAAAAAAAAAAAAAAAGACTTAACCTCGTGTGTGTCTGTGTGTGTGTGTGTGTGTGTGTGTGTATAACATAAAATCTAAATGCATTAAAATTACTATAAGGTACAAAATATTTTATTTTCATCATTAGTTTTACTTTTACCCTAAAATCTTGATTTACTGAAAGATCAGGTGAGTGAATTCATTCAGCACAAACCATTACTAATACTTTATCTGCACCACCATTTGTTTCCCTCAGAGCATTGCAAAGGCTATGAAAAATAATGAAAATAAATCGCTGTCAAGTTTGATTACTTTTTCATACCTATCCCTTACAAGTTTTGAACTTCAATACAGAAAAAATGGGAGTATATATATATCTTAGCCATTTTGAAACATGCTAGTTTTATGATAAAGAACATTTGATGGTTCCATTGTGCTAAATTTCCCTATATCTGGACATGATCCATATATTTAAACAACTGTGTATATTTGTATATGAGCAGTTTAAAAACTGTAGGTATATATTTTAATAATTTTCTATAGTACTGGTACATTTGGTTTTAGTCAACATTTGAGCAACTTGTTTGTAAAAATATTAACAAACTAGTATTGTGTTAGTTTTTCCCTTTGACCACTGAATACAAGATAAGTTGACCCATTTATTTACAGACTCAACAAGGGCAATCCATTTCATGCTATAGCACTGACCCTTAACAAAGATCTTGTAAATGAGTAGCCTATTACAATATGTACAAGTGACCTTTAATTGCACCAAGAGGCTTTTTGTTACAAGAGTTTTCAATGCTACACCATAGCTACAGTATAAGTTGGTAAAATATTTCTTAGGTTGTTGAGCAGATATATCAACAACCTCTCCCTATCAAAATATATATACAAAAAGGCATTTAACTAAGTCTACATTATAATAATGCCTTTTAAATGACTATTGATCAGAAGCATAAGCTGTTTTTCCAATCATGGAAGAATTAAATATTTAGAACTAGCACAAACAATTCATTAAATCATTAAAAATGTAAAAAATACAACTTTTTAATAAAATAGCATTTGGAAATAAAAATAGTTATTTTGTACTGAGTAAAGGCTTCATTTTATAACAGAAGATTTTAATCTTAGTAAAAGACACCTCTTCTCTCTTTATTAAATAACTATACAACTGGAACTTTTACAACTTCGAAGTGTTTAGGGAAGAATCACATATCCAACAAAACATACTCAAATCCTCATACATTCCAAAAGTCATTTATATTAAGTAAAGGTATTTAAAGAAAAATTTCAATAAAGTATAGGATCAGATATTTCAACTGATTTACTCAGACATTTCTGAATGAATACAATATATTTTTGACAGTCTTAACAAAAAAATGAAATCAAATACTCAAATTTCATTAAACCATTCATATTAAGTATCTTATTTCTGGAAGGCTCATGCCAAAATGATTTAGTCCGATTCTCTTCAACATGGTGGGTTGACTTGACAGCACCTGACAAAACAGTTCAGTGAACTTCACTATACCAGATACAAAGAACCTGAATCGGCTACTCTATGAAATGTCCACTGTGGTGTGGAGTTATGACAGTAATAACTCTGATGAAACTTTAATTTCTACTTAAATAAGAGAACTGCTTTACTAGTTTTGTGGCTAAAGGGACTTCCATTACACCTCCGTTTCTTTTAGTCTCTTAAAAGTTCTATCTTCTAAAAGCCTAATAACTTGTATTTAATCTCATTGTTCCTTAGTGAGGAATATTTCTTACAGTAAACTGTAGGAAACTTTTTTTTAGTAACACTGATCAATAAAAAAGAAAATACTTTTGCGCTCATAAGATTAATTGCTTAATTTTGCTTAAAGATAGTAGCTGAAATTTCCAATAAATAAAACATTTGCAGCAGAAAAAGAAATAGATATTAATATGAATGGATTAAACCTTCATTAGAACAAGTTATGATAAAAAAGGATGCAAAAATAGGAAATTTGAAAAAACTGAATTTGGTATCTTACTACCTTATAAACTGTATATACCTTAATTATCTAGCGAGATAAATTTTGATGCTTCAAACATAATATTATAAAATAATTTAGAAAAATATAACAACATGGTAATTATGAGTAAATTAATATTTGCAAAAATACCTGAATGTAGAATGTAAGTGAATACAATAGTAATACACTATAGTTAAATTTTGATACTTTTGAACCATATCAAAAGAGTGGACCTAAACAAGGGAACCATGGTTCTTTGTATAGAATATTTTCCCCACATTACATGGTTAAGATCTAGAAATCCTACAGAAGTGGTGTCTTAGGGAGTGGCTTTATAGTTTTTGCATATTAACTCTTCTATTAAGAAATACCTACAAAAATACCAGAAATTAGTAAAAAAATAAGGAAAGAACAATCTCGCAGTCCTAATGTTATATAAGGGAGAAGCCATGATTAATCCAATCTGAATTTTAAAAGGTATTTTATAAAAATAGAGTAGAAAAAAATAAAAGTAGAGTAGAAATGCTTACTAGGAACACAAGAATTTTTAACATGAATATTAACAGATTATTTATCAATATATGTATATTTTTGAGGTTTGTTCCTTTTTATGTCTCAGGGCGGAGGCTTTCTGGCTCATGCACTGAAGATGAGATCGCAATACATCTTGTGACATGGTGAGTGGGTTGCTGGTTAAGAGCCCAGGCTTTGGTCTAAGTGTCATTTCTGTCAGTAACTTTGGATAAGTTAGGTTACTTGATCTCTTTGAACCTTAAGTTTCCTCATTTATAAAATGTAGATAATAATGGTATCCAGTAGTTGTGAGAGCTCACAGGTTATAGCTATAAAGCACTTGCAATAGTCCTAGGCCCCTGTTAAACACTCAATAAAACTTTTTATTTTTAAATCAATAATAATTAACAGAGCTCCTGAACATGTTAACTTTCCAGTATAATTCTGTACATGGAGTTAAAAGATCTGGATTTAATCCTAGCTCTATGACTTTGGGAAGGTTATATAATTCCTCCTATTCTCTTACATTAAAATGTGTGTAATAATGCCTATGGCAAGGGTTCCTGTATCAAATAAGAATTAAATAGGGTAGTGTATGTGGAAGCACTCAACACAATACCAGAATGAATGAGATACCCAATACATGTTTTTAAATACACTTATTGTAGACATGAGTTACCCTAAAAATAATACTTTAGCAATTTAACAAATATTCATGGAACACCTACAATGTATGCTTGGGATTTCACCACACACGAAAAAGATAGACTATATCCTAAATCTTGTGAAGCTTACAGCAAGTCAGGCTGAATAATGTTGAAAAATAACAAACAAATTTACTGATAAGCAACTGCAGTAATATGTGTTACAATGAGAATTAAAATCAGGTACGTGATAGTAGATAATCGAATGAATACTTCAGATGCGTCAGTCAGGGAAGACCTAAGGAGGCTGAGATGTTTAACCTGCAGTTCAATGACAAGAAAAAGCCATGAAAGGATGGAGGGATGAACATTCTGGACATTTGCTGCGCAAAGACCTTGTGGAAGGACTAAAGATATTTTGGGAACAAAAATATTCCCAAAGCTGCCTATAGTAATCACAAAGTTCATAGATACCATATTTACTAAGCTCTGTAATATGTTATTACTCTTCTAGGCACCTTGGAGTTTACATTTGTAAAATATTATGTTTTCAACTTCTGGCTGATGAAATGGGATAGCCATGATTTGTCATCATTTTTTGTTTTCTGTTTTTCTATCTTTTTCAGACACCATAAATAGCACATTGTGGGAGGAAGTGGCTTAGGGAATACCAAATAAAATGGGTGAGTTCTGCTATAGCAGTTATACAAATGCTTTAAGAAAATCCTTGAAGTACTACAATATAATTTTCCTGGAGTCAAAGCATAGAATACATACAGAAATACTTGTATCTGCAAAATTCAGGAAAGAGGAGAAGAGATATTTTTTTCCTCTTTGTATCCTTAGATGATGCTGAATCTGTACCACCCTGGTCTCAAAAGTGAGACTGCTGTACTACAGGTACCACTGAATCTTTAACACACTTGCATTCTGAAAACTACTTGGCAAGATTCTAAATATTAGATTTTTACTTGTGCCACCATCTTGCTATTCAAATATATGTCTTCTTTATATTCCTGACTAAAATGTAGTATTAATTAGTATGAAGATTAGCACAATATGAAATATTAGACTCTAATTCAATTTATAAAACGACTATTTTTATATAAAAATTATTCACAGTCATGGTGTCATAATTTAAAATACTTTTCAAAGAAACAGGATTCATTTGATGTAACAAAGTCTAATTTTAGTATCTCATGTGTTGATGACCATACAGAAACTTTAAGACATATAATAGCCAAACATGAATTTATTCTTCCTTGCCAAATGAAGCAATGATGTTCTGCTAGCCCAACTCACAGGAAGCATGTGAAATGAACACAAAAGCAAACAGGCCTTATGCTGCCTAAGGGAAAGTCAGCAAGATGGCAGCTTCAATCATTCGGAATAATACTAAAGCAGCCTTAGGCTTTTCTCAGAATGGAAACATGTCACTATTACTGCAATATTCCAACAAATCAGAATGCAGAGAAAAGAACACTTATGCAATCACATCCTGGAAGGGCACTTTACTCAACATTTAAGTGGAAAATAATTATAAAGAAATTTCAGAAAAATTGTCAGAGAACATAAATGACTCAGGGAAAAAATGTTTTTTTTCTTTTAATACGCTTAATAGATTTTTAAAAAGCTTACCACTTAGAAAGAATTTCCTTTTACATTCTCCTTAAGGAATTATTAATGTAAACACTAATTTGTATGAAATGGTAAGTGAAAAGTTTGGGATTCAGGCTGCCAGTAAGAAATACTCATTTTTCCCCTGATACAGTACTACTGCTTTGGAAGTTTGATCAAAGAGGATAAACTTTCCTAATATTTATATAGGAAGTTAAAAAATACTTCAAATATTTTGGGAACTTACCTAATCAGTATACTTTTAGCATGTGTCTAGTCATGTAGCCATCTTTGGTCAATCATCAAAAAATCAAAGGCAAATTGGCATGACTCAACCCTAACTTTAATACCGCATGATTGTGTCGTGTAAGCTTGTTTTGTGTGAGAGCTGCTGTGGTTTTAGCAGAGAGATTAACAACCGGACCTAAGCTGGCCTCCAAACCTTGCCCTGCTGATGCCTCAAGCTCTTTGAAGTCTGACCATCATACCTGGCAAAACAACAGTGAGAACTAGGATGGTGTCAGATCTAATCAAATTGTTCGCTGCAGCATAGTTAACTATGGGGTTCACTAATTGGCCCAATTGCGGATTATACCTTTTGCTACAGATTCAAGACAATAATTTAGTTAAATGATGTTTTTTTTTTTCCTTATCTCTTCTAATTAAGATTCCAATGTGGGAAGAAATAGGATTAGACAGTCTCAAAATTGTGTTCCCCTTAAGGTGGTATGCACTTTTGATAGGCTCACTATGACATGTGAAATATGTAAGAGTACAGTATTACCAACTGCTGGAGAGTCTGTGAAACCTCTATGATCCTACTGTATGTCTACCTTACTTGGGAATTAAAATGTAAACATGGGGATGGTAATATAATGAATATATTTAGATGTAAACACATATAAAATGACATTTCCATTGTTAAAGAATGCTAATTTGAATTTACTTTTGACAAATGGTTTGATCTATATGAACAGATACCTATGTTCCACTTTGATTTCCTTTTGCTAACTGCAATACATTTGGGAATTGAATATTTCAATATTTGTGGAGGACAACAGGATCAGAAAAGATATATTAGTGGACTATACGGTCTATCATGCTACAACTTTAATGCTCTTGAGTCGGACATTTAGGTTTCCATTATTTTATTTTAGTGACATAAATTTTCACTGACAAATACGTTAACCAACCCTCCCCTCTACCTCTAAGTTTAGTAAACAGCCACCTTTCTACTTCTCGCTTAAAACTGGAAAATGCTATTGATACAAAATGTAGGGAAGTAAGGAAACCTAGGACCAAAGACATCATGCAACTCTACATTGTCCAACATTGTCATAGTGACTGCAAGAGTTTATGCTTTTCCAATATGTAAGAATTTCAAATAATTCTACTGAATCCTATCAAGTATACTGCAGTACTATATAAAGCTAATTTATACTGATGGCATGTAATATTTTGGTCTTAATACTTAAGAATGAATTTTCTAAGTAAGTACACAATTAATAGTTGTTACTCAGTAAATACTGGTTTATCAATTCTGTGAGAAAAAGTTCTTGATGACTGGAGAGGTACCAGAGTCCTGTATTCTGATTTAGGGGCAAAGTATTAAAGACAATCTTGAGTAAACTCAATTTACTTTCATTTTCTGAACTCTTAATATTCATTTAGTATGCAAGACCCACATAAATATCATAATTTATGATTTTTTTGTGATAATTACTGTTTTGGGACCAATTAAAGCTTATGTAAGTACTGTTTATCACTATTTTGAAAATTTGCTGTTATGATACCATCAGACTAAATGAAGCCACATTTCAAATCCTACCAAAATCTTACTTGTTTAGGTATTACAATTACATCATAATTACTAATATAAAGAAAAATATTGGTTAATGATGATCCTTACATTAGAGAAGCAAAAATTATAGAAATTGAAAAATAATACGTCTCAAGTAGTTATTTCATCTTAGAAGTGAAGCTACGTATGTAAGTTAAATTTCTTATGGAACTTAATGGAGTAGCTCCAGTGGAGCTTATATAATATTTATAGCTGCATTATTTGGACAAATTTTCAAACTTCATAATTTACCTATATACATATATTTCAGCAAAGATTTTATACCTGCTAAGCGTATGACTGTTCTTAGATTTGGGACAGATATGAAGATTTAAAAAGATACAATTTTCATGTATTGAGTCTATTATTATATCTTCGTAAAGTCTTTTGGTATAAAATATTCAATTATTATATAGAAAGTATAAATAAGCCAGTAGTGGGCCTGGTATACAATGAAGAGTTATTAATCTTGCTACGATAGAAAAAAGGTTATGTGGTAAGGCCAAGGAATAAGTAGTGTATCGTGGTTAATCAAATATGCTAGTATGATTTAGAAGGATTACAAAATTTCAAAACTATTTTTTTCCTAACCTGAAGCCAGAGTGAATCAGCCTTAAATTTTCTTTTACTTATCCAGAATGCATGCCAGAATTTTAGATTATTACTATAGATATGATTCTGCTATGGTTTTTGTAAGGGGCTAATTTAAAGAGCTTTATGGCTGATGAATACTTGGTATTAGTGAAAATTTACTGTGATTAGATAAATGCTTCCACTTGAATCTGAATAATACCAATACACATTCCAAGAAGAAAGAAATATTCTTTTGCTTTTTCCAGATCACTCAAATTAAAGATTGCTGGTTAAAGCTGCTCTATTTGTTAGAGGCCCTTGGTAGCTGTTAATTAAAAAAAAAAAAATCAGTTTTCATATATAAAAATATGATAATTTATGATTTATCATAAAAAGGGTATTTAATAAATCAAAGAAAGGGTACCCTAAAAATAGAGATGAGGGTATTTTCCTGTTTCTTTTGCCCTTTGTTTACAAACATGCCAACTTTTGAGACCATGTGACTGATAGAAAATTCCAACATGTAACAAATCTACCTGTATGGAATCAGAAAACTTTCTGCTTTACCCGCTAAACCACCTTTCTCTTCTGAAAGTGAAACAGATATTCATTGCCTGCTATATCATAATCTCACACTTTACAGACTAGTAGAGTATACATTTTACTTTTTCTTTTTAGTATCGGTTTAGAAAAAACATTTATTTGTTGTGCATATTAAAACAATGTCACTTTTTCCCCTAATAAAGGAATCCTCTTGTTTTCAATTTCTACAATATATTACCAAAGACTTGCTACCTGTTTGGGTATGTATTTTATAAGGTACAATGCTGTATTTAAATCATTTAGTCTTGTATGAACCACATGATTTTATCTTGTTATAATTATACCTATATATGCTTCTATTACATTTGTTTTGTTCCTGAATTCATATTTCTTCTAATCATCACACTGAATTTTATTGCACAAAGAAATAAGTTATTTGGAATGTGTTTCACCTATATTTCTATGTATAAGAAAAGATGAAGGTTATAAGCCAAAAAAGTAAAGGATTTGATCAACTGTATTAAATATTAACTTTTTAAAAACCAATCATCGATTTGTGTTTTGTTTTCCTTATTGCTTCCAAACCACAGGTGATCATTTATAATTGTTCTCTTAGTTTAGAATGTTGGGAATAGAAGAGAGGAAATGGAACAGAAACCTATGTGGTTTATGAAAGATTTCATGTCAGTTCCAATGGTAAAATGCAGTCACTATTAGAACCTAAAGTTATTCTAAAAAGAGGTCCCACTTGACATTATTTAAGTCTTTTACTTCTACCCCCCTCATCTCCAAAATAAGATCCACTGTGTGTGTGTGTGTGTGTGTGTGTGTGTGTATGTGTATGTTGTGTACATGTGTGTGAAAGAGAGGGAGAAAGAATAAATATGATCCATACTACAGTGCTACTTTTTTCCCTGGATGCAATATGATTTTCACGAGGGAATATACTTGCTTAGTTTCTATGATGATAGACATGATACCTTAGACCTGGTTGTCGGAATACTCACTTGGGAGAAAGGTGTTAGAGAAAAAAAACCCCACATTTTTCAATAAAAATGTAAGCTCAACTTAAAAGAAAATGATGAAGCATGCTTTTCTTGTGACACTACCTATAACTTTATCCCTCTAAAATTTTTAAGCAAAATATCGCCTAAAATTGGTAAATAATAATGGTAAGTTTCTCAGTATTCTATCAGAAAAACTGAAACAAAGTTTGAATAATTATAGTGTTGGGTTCCATTTCAATAGTTTCTTTTGAGAACTAAAGCAAATTAGCTCAAGAATCAGTATTTCTACACTCTCGATCTTTTGGCTTTAAGTGGCTTTTGAAGGGAGTATCCCCAGATGAGAAACTTCTAACACTCCTGCAGAGATGACCTGCTTGAAGAACTGGCTGCCTGATTAACTATTAACTGCTCTCAATAGGATTAGATAATTAAGGACATTGATGACCATTAATTAGGAGGAGGGCACATTAATTTGTCACTGGATAGGGCCCTTACAATGATTTATAGGTTAGTGCTACTTGCAAATGTGAAGGGAAAGAGAAAAAGAGAGAGAACCATGAAGTTACCTTATCAAGTGGCCAGCTAAAGAGGGCAGAGGGTCAAAAAAGGGCCAAAGTGGTCACTTAAGGGTGAAGTCCCAAACACCAAAGCAGTGCCAAGCCACATTGACCATCATTTGGTGATGAAGTTAAAAATATGCTAATTTATTGGTGGCAATTCTCTCTTTTTATGGTTTCAAGCAGTTAAGACAAGTGGCCTGCTTAAGAGCTTTTCATTTGAAAAGAGATTAAACAAAATGGTTTGTCAAGGCTGCTTGGCTGTTTTATGTCTTTGTTAAAAAAAATTGCACTGACTATACTGATAACTATCACATCACCCAAAAGCCATCTCTCCCTGAGCATTTATTTCGTTAATAAATACATCAACTCTAATTGCTTAATAGTGCTATGTTCATTTGCTCTTTAGCAAGATTAAGTTGAAATAAATCTTTTGTACTACTACTTTCTGTCACTACTGCTTGCACAAAGGTCACAAAAAAAGTTTAAGTTTTGTAGAAAATTTACTTACAGACATTGGTGTAAATTATACTTTGTTTTGTTCAGCATGGAAAGCGGAAAGGTGATTTCACTAATAGTAAAGAAAACTGCTTTTAGAATGTAGATAAGGATCCTCTTTTCTTAGCCATACACAATTGTGGGTAGCATTCACATTCCACACACAAATAAGCACAGCTCATTAACATTTAATTAAATATGCTTTTGAAAGCCTTGGAAATACGCATGTCATACTTATCATGTAAGTTTGACGCTTACTTTGAATAGACGTGTAAAACAAAATCATTTTTGCTATACTCTAATGATATGCCATTAAAAGAGGAAAAAATAAGATAGTTGAAGAACATTATTTCATGACACCAAAAGAACTTAAGAATATCAGCAGGAAACATTTTCTAAGAATTTCATTAGTGTAAAAAAACATATATATACATATACACATAGACTATTTAACCTCAAGACCGTCAACTAAAATACAAAAATTCTCTCTTACCTCAATGGTGAATAGCTTCCTTTTTAATTTAAAAGCTAAGTCTTTGACATCGGATACATCATAAATCAAGTTATTAAGCCGAGGAATCTGTCGAATATGAATCAAACCTTGTGAAAAGGAAATTAAAAGAAAAAAAATTAAAAACACTGTCTTGGATGCATAAATTAAGAGTCTCACAGCAGAATCCGGTAAATTTACACACAAGCATCCTCCCCTTTTAAAACTGGAGCTTACTACCAGGAGCAATGAAGCAAATGGTGTGATTATACTCAAGTAATCAAGCAGAATAAGATAAACAGAAATCCTTGTGCGAGGAAAACTAATTGCACTTTGGTACAGAAGTACAGATGTAAAGAGGGATCTTAATACTTGTCAAAACTACAGCCGGTTTGTGTGTGATTTTCTCTTGTATTTACAGTAAGCAAATATGGCTATCACCTTGCATGCTGCCCACGGCACCACTGAGTGATCTTTATTTTATTAAATGCACCAGTAAGCAGCCAGCAAAACAAGGCTTATGGGTTACTGATAACCAGTGAAGCACTAATGAAAAGTATTTCATTTTGTACCTTATTAATGACTTGAGCAAACCACTGAAGAAAACTACATTTCAGAGCACACTCTAGGATCAAACATTAACCCCTATGCCATCCCAAGACACTCATTTCTGTGGCATGTTAGACCTTTATGTAGCTGTTATAAGCTTTGTAACAGTGCTAGGTAAACCGTGAGCCTTGGCCTCTTGTCAGTAGAAACACTTGCTAATTTTTTCTGACAAGGGCAGTGGATGGCTTTTGTGCAGCTTAATGCAGTTTCTGACTAAACTCGGGGTCATTTGCCACAGATGAAGACATGGGAGATCCTTCGGTGTATCTCCCTGCCTGACTCAGCCCATATTTAAAAATCATTACCCCAAAGACATTGATCTCTAAACATGGGAGAAGAAAGCAAATCCAAATCTGAACAAATGAGATGCATCTTATTTAAATAACTCCTCTAATAAATAGTTTGGTGTGTGTTTGAATGCTTAGTAATGTATGTATTTGTTTTAGCTTAAAAGGGTAAACCTCTAGGTGCTTAACTTTTGAAATGGTCCATTCAAAAATAATTCACTGAAACATTTGATTTAATTTATTTAACTTAAAAAAATGCAAACTATGTTAAGAAGACAGCTTTTAGATACAGATTAAAAATATCTTTTTAAAAAGATATTTAATTAATTTATTTGACAGAGAGAAAGAGAGAGCACAAGCAAGGCAAGTGGCAGACGGAGGTAGGGAGAAGCAGACCCCCCTTGGAGTAGGTAGCCCAATTCAAGGCTCCAATCCCAGGACCTTAGGATCATGACCTGAGCCAAAGACAGTGCTTAACTGACTGAGCCACCCAGGCGCCCCCCCAGGTTAAAAATATTTTAAACAGAGTTACTTGGTAAAATACATTAGAAATGAGCGCATTAGACTTTCATTTGTACATTCCTCATGTTAACTTGGTATATATATACTTGCTTAGCTGCTAAGTCAGGAGGCCTTTATACAATGAACGAATATGGTTTATCAGGTCCCTCTTATTAACAGAAATGTTACTAGTTGTCAAAATCACTCAATCTGTTGGTAATAATTTATTGATCTAGAGATTTCAGCACAAAATATCATAGCCTTTCACCCTTGAAATGTTTTAATCAAAATAACTGTCTTAGAATGTAAAATATAATTTATTAAATTTATTAGGTCACAATACTTACACATGATACTCAGATATAATTTATTAAGGTAATATTTAACTTGAGTTGTTTAAAAAAATAATAATAATAAAGGAAAAATAGTTTATCCAGTTATGAGACAAGTTTAAGTCCTAGGGTTGTAATGTATAGCGCGGTGACTATACTTAACAATAATGTATTGTGTATTTGAAAGTAGCTAAGAGAAGAAATCTTAAAAGTTCTCATCACTAGAAAAGAAAATATCGTAAACCATGGTTATGTATGTTAACAAAAGTTAACTGTGGTAATCTTTTCACAATACATACATCTATCGCATTATTACTTTGTATACCTTAAACTAATACAATGTTGTATATCATTATAGCTCAATAACAAATTAAAAAAAAGAAATAGTTTAATCTTAATAGTCCTCTTCCTATAATAGTGACTATAAAAGATTAAATAATTATACATAGGGTTAATCTGGGCATATAACATACAGAGTTATGCAAGTTAATATCATGAAGCAAATGATTTTATGTAGCTTTTGTTCATAGCTTATATTTTCTAGCCTTTAAAAAATATTTGATTGTTACATTGTGCTGTTTCACTGTTTTTTAAAATTTGTATGCTGGGGCACCTGGGTAGCTCAATGGTTGAGCATTTGCCTTCGGCTCAGGTCCAGATCCCAGGGTCCTGGGATCGAGTCCCATATAAGGCTCCTGTAGGGAGCCTGCTTTTCTCTCTGCCTATGTCTTTGCCTCTCTCTGTGTCTCTAATGAATAAATAAATAAAATCTTTTTTAAAAAATAATATTTTATGCTGACTCTTCAAAGTACTGGTGGTTATCATATAAAGTATCTTATAATTTTTTTTTGACTGTAAAAATTGTCATAGTCCTGCAATCACAGTCTTAAATAATCTTCTAGCAGGCTTCAAATAAACTACTCAGTATTTAGAAGTTTCCATGGAAGTAGGCCCACAATAATAACAGCAATAATTGATATTTACTCAGTATAAGTAAATAGGTAAAAACCATATTGCCTATTTAATTTAGAGCTAAGATGTACAAAACTATTAAACCTTTCCTATTTCAATGGTTCTATGTAAGAGCCTTTATTTAAAAAAAAAAATCACCAAATTAACCAAATGACAAAAATATTACTAAAAACTTTAAAAAAAACAACTAGAAGTCTGATTAATTGACCTGTATTTATACTAGGATGACAATATTATAAAATTTGCTCATAACTCAACAAAATGAGCAAAGTCCAAACATAATCAAAGATGTTCACTTTCTGAAAACATGATTGACTAGGACTTTTAAAATCTAATAAGTATGAATTTTATTTTTCACATATTAGGCTTTGTAAAGCATAAATCACTATTCAAAACTGTTATTATTAGAATTAATATATTTATTTCAAACATGGCTAATAAGTTTCATGACTTCAAGTTCCTTGGACAATAAAATTATTATCTGACTGAGCCATGCCTTAGTACTTGGGTTTTACCCTTTCAAGTAGCTACCATAGTCCATAGTCTTAATGTAGTTTGGTGATAAGTTGCCATGAAAGAATGGTCGGGGGCGGGGGGGGACGGACACCTGGGTGGCTCAGCCGGTTAAGAGTCTTGCCTTTGGTTCAGGTAATGATCCCAGGATCCTGGGATCGAGCCCTATATGGGGCTCCCTGCTCAGCGGGGAGTCTGCTTGTCCCTCTCTCTCTGCCTGCTGCTCTCCCTGCTTGTGTTCTCTGTCAAATAAAGAAATAAAAAATTAAAAAAAAAAAGAAGAAAGAATGGTCAGGAATGGAAAACATTTAACAGATAAATTATAAAATTCATGCTACTTGACAATAGATATTATGACTAGACATAAGGCTTCTAGGTACCCTAGAGGCAACCTAGGATATTCTCTTCTCTTTATAAAGGTGCTGCTTACCATGATAATCCTTATATAATGGGTTGGTTTCTCTTTCAGAACCAATAAATGATTCCAGACCAACAACTGTATCTGACAAGTTTGTAACACGAGCAATAATTGCTTTATTCTGTAAAACAAGAAAATAAAACACTCATTTTATGTTTAAAAATATAACACATATTCACTGCCATTATGCCATCTCAATGACAAATTGTAGAGGAGACAAATTATCAATACAGAAAAATAACTCAAAGCTATCACAGGCTGAAAACTGGATGAAAATATGTACTTAATTGAAAATTCCAGCCCATGTATGTATGCTATCCTAATTAGAAGAGCTAAGGGGATAGACCTTATTTTCTGTAGAGAACATAAATTGATTATTTTTCTTTGCATTAAGAGGCAAGGCTACCTTTATCCTCACATACTATTCTTTTTCAAATTACTTTACTCACTGGAAAATCTGATAGACATCAGGATTCAGAAACAGTAGATAGTACAGTGTAATGTGTAAAGCAAGGTCCCACTATCATCTGTCAACTGGGACCAGGTCCCAGTCCTGTAACAGCTGAGGTCCTCTGAATGGTTTTAGAAACACGGAAGGGTCCAGCTAAGAGGCTGCAGCATGGCTAGCTCTGGAGTCTTCTGTTCTCTCCTTCCAGATGCTGCTATTTGGCTCTGGGATAACAATAAAGGCAAAGAAAAGATGGTAGATGCCTAGCACTAGACTGGTAGACTACCTTTTTCCCAACACAACCTGACATGAACCAAAAACATTGCTAAATAATACACTGTATAAAAAAGGTAATATTTTAAGTAGCAAAAGTCCTAAAATACCCAGAATTTCATGGGTATAAAAGATCATTAAAAATATAATCATTAAGGACCCTATAGTTCCCTTGCATTATTTTATTTAATGGAAATTCAGCATTTCTTTTAGCCTGTGACAGCAAATATTTCATATGTTAAAGCATCTTAGAAATATATTTGCTCTGAAGTTCTAGATAAGGTGAGAAAATTGCTCTTTGTAAGATTTTATAATTTTGAAACTCCCATTTTATATACTGGTAATGTCTACCAGTTTAAAAAGAATCTTTAGAAAAGAATGGGAAGTGTAAAACAGTCAAGAAAATTTTAGTTTGATCCTATGTTCCAATAGGGGAAAGTCCAAACACAATGAAACACATTCACTTTCTGAAAACATGATTGACTACCGAGCTTACTGTTATTTATCTGTTTAAGTCCTCTAGTAAAGATTGCATAAGAATGAAAAATAAAAGAAAACTGGTCAATGTCACCTGACTTGGTCTGAAATACATAGTAGCTTCTGTCACTAAACATTATGCTGAAATGACTAACTCATACCTAGGGCAGTATTTGAAACTCCTCTGTAAGTAGAAATGTGTGTTGTATGAAGAATGTTTCAGCCTTTGAATCAGTACTCTTAAAAGGAACCAGTAAAAATAATAATCCTTAATTGGCTTTAATACTCTCAATCACGTGGGTACCAAATATAGAAAAACAAACATAATTTGAAAATGCCTATTTTTTTCTAAGGCAATTTTTCATTCAATGGTGGGAAAATAATACAGATTGATTCCTTACTTTCAGTTCTATGCCACAGGGGATGGTCCTACTCCAGGAATAACAGGGGCTTCAGAGGCCATAAACAAGTTCCTCTCAATATTTCTTTAGCCAAAGACTATTATATCAAACTCATCCAGGTTGGGTTTCAGCCAGTTATTCTTCACCCAAACAAAAATGTCTGCCAGACATTCCAACAGCTGGGAGACAGTTCACAATGAGTCAACTTGAAAATGATTCATTGTGCTGAGTACTGAACAATGTTGGGGTGGGGGTGGGGTGTGGCTGGGTTGGTTGTAGAGGGTGAGAACAAGTGGGAGATGAAGAATAACCATGTGGTTCTCCCATTAAGAAGAATCTTAGATAACAACCAGCAGGCTCTTATCATTTCATTTTTAGGATAAACTCAACTGGGAAGAGTACTCCTGTCATGGACCCTCAGATGAACAAGCACTTATAAAGGCTACTGACAGTATTTCTTAATCAAAAGGTCAGATTTCCTTTTATCTATAAATACAAGACTAAACCTTTGTATCTAAATATCTAAATCTAAAATGATAAAAGTCAATTTTTGTTAGAACTCAACTATTTAGATATTCAGTGATATAAACTAGAGTTTTCTCAGTTATTTTAATAATAGAAATTGTTACGTTTAAGGATAGAATTAGTCTTCCATTCTAGTAGTATATAAGGAAAGTCTTATATATTTAAATGGACAACCTGACATTTTAAAGAGGGCTTCTTTCTTTAACCTTAAAATTTACTAATAAACCATTTAACACCCTGTAATATTTGTCAAAATTATAAGTCTTTTTAAGGTAATTTATGGAAGATTTAAAAAAAATCAACCCTCCACTTTGCAGAGGAAAACTAATGAATTCCAAAGTAAAAGATGTATATAGCCAGGATTTAAAACTCTCAGAAACTCATTCATAAATTTAATTTATTTTGTTTCTAAGCTCCGTGGATTTACACTACAGTTATTAACTGCAAATTAAATTCTATTTTAAAAGCTTTCATGAAGTATTAGAGCAAGAAAAGTTTTAATCATTACCACAAAATAAGTTATATTCAACAATGACCTTACTGCTTTCTGCACAGCAGTTTTGGAAAATAGTTTATATAATGTGGCAAACTAGACGGTAGAAGTTGTACAGACAGATAGCAAAAAAAGTCTATAGAATAAAAATTACTAGAAATTATATAAGAATAACATCAAAGTTTCTGTCTGAGATTATCTTAATTATAAACTCATTTAGTTTTCCAGTGATGTATAAAAGCATTTGGGGATGTAAATGTAAATATTTTTTAAAAAGCCAAAATAGTGTTACAGATTATTTCTGTACCTCCAAGATTCATAGGCAGTATGGTATATTGATGTAATCATATCTTAAAACCACTCTTGTCAAAACGTCTTTCGTAATGCTAATACTAAGTGGTCTTTTAGATAAAGGTAGGCAAATTTACTTAAAAGAATCTAAAATTAATAGCTTTAAAAATCCTCAAAAGCATAATAATCACAATTCACTTTAGGAAAAATACACTATGGACAATAAATTGTCATAATATAATTCAGTGTTCAGAAAGCTTTAGCATAATGATCTGAGCAGAGGCCTTGAAATTGGAACTTCCACATTCTCATCTTAACAGATTCTAAATGTTTTTATGTTATTAGCCAAAATGTAAAACCTCTTTGGTCTGCAGTATATGTAACTGGAAATGGAGTAGTCAAGGTATTTGTGCATCAATTGCTTGGACATAAAGTTTGAGTGATTTTTGTGTTAACTTTGAAGTTGTTACATTATAGTTTCTAATAAGGAACATTTGAGTAAGGACATTCAGGATTCACCAGTAGGAGTAAATTAATGGTTATATTTATGCATGGCACAATGACATCACCCAAGTATGTACAATGATACTGCTACCCCTCCTCCTTGCCCATCTGGATGTGAAAATCTAGGATGGCTCAAAAATCCTCCCTATACTAGACAAATCTCCCTTCACTCCTGGGTGAAAGTTGTCAGCTCTGGACAGTCGCCAAGACATGACTAGGAGGGAAGCCAGAAGAGAAGAGAGCCAGTGTCCAGGAGTTTTAAGAGTTTGCTGGCAGTCTCAAATAGCATTGTATTAAGTTACATAAAAGGTTCTTAAAACTTTCTGTTGCAGTGCAATTTCTTAATTATTTAAATTTAAATCATGTCAAATGCTGTTGCAAATAAAAACGGCAAATCAGATTGTCCAGTTGATAACCTTTTTACTCCAATTTTAATTTCACAAAATATTTCAGAGTTTTTGTTTTGATTGTTTTTTGTTTGGTTTCATAGGATGTTTCCTGTTTTCTTTTATGGAATGGTAACCTCTTTATTAGGATATGCCAAATCCATTAAATGGATTTTAAATAAAGGAAGATTAATTTAATGCTCCCTTGCAATTCAAAGCTAATTAAACCAAAACTATGAACCTTAAGAGATAAAATTCAACTACTGCCATATAAACTCCCTCCATTTTCTAATAAAAATAGTTGAGATACCTATTTAGAGTAACCAAGTAACAATCAGAATACCTCAAACCCTGAATGTTTTCTTACTTTCTTTGACCCAATTATCTCAACAATATAAAAAGACACAGTTTGTACTAATACAAAGTATACTCCCAGGAAAGACTTTTAACAAGAGAATTAAAAAGTAATTAGCCAATCATTTAATTATTAAGAAGCTTGAAAAGAATAAATCAGTTGACATAAAGCATTTTATGCGATGCCTTAAATAAGTTCTTGAGTTATTCAAATAAGAAAGGCAGCAAATATACATTTGCTATATATTTGAGTATATGGCACACACATCAGTTTTGGGACTTCAATACTGCAAAAGCACTATTAAGTTAATATTGAAAAGTTAAAGAAATATTTAAGTTATTTTATGTTTGAAGCTACTATGTAACATGGGGTGTGTGGGGGGAGGCAGGGGGGAGAATCCCAAGAAAAGCAAGTATACTACTTAACACCTCACATTATAATAACATTTTTCTGAGAAATGATATGCATAGAAACACAAACATATTAGAATTTCTGGCATTTCTTTGTCATCTAATCAAAATATGGAATAAAAGGATAAATCTAGGGATGTTTAATGAGGTATTTGTTTTTCTATGCTTATTAAGTTCCACATACTATAGGATTGAGGCTATGAAATAATAAAATTGTTTATACTGGAACTTTTTACAAACATTCTTTCACCTTCCCTAGAGCTGTCACTTACTTCTGTAGATTAAATTTTTATTTTATGAAAAAATATTTTATAGTGGGAAAAATAATTCTGTTCATAATTAATTTTGAGTTTAAGAATACAGTTTTATCAAATAAAGTTATGCTAGTAAATATTTGTAATCATAATATCTTAATGAAGGTATTAGATTAAATCTTTCCAGATTTAATACCAAACTTCTATTCAAGTTCACACAGTTAATTTTAAATCACAGAAGAACTTGTGTAAATTTTAAAAACTGTAGTTATAACACTCTCTTGGTAGCATCATATACTGATATTTACATAGAGAAATCATGAAACAAACATATTTTGATTCCTTTTTCTGATTTTTAAAAACATAACCACAAAGGAGCTAATGGCCAACATTTTTAACCTCAAGGGCAAAATAAATGGCTAAACTGTCAAATTTTACTAGAATTAAGCAATGGGGCCACATATTTTTATGATTTCTATTTGATTGAAAAACTTGGTTTTCTAAGTTTTGGCATGAAAAAAATTTTTTAAGAACACATGGTGTTTTTTCAGAAATATTATTTACATTTACACTGGTCTCAAATAGTACTTGCTTTGCAGAACGTTTACTTACATCCGTTTTCTTTTTTTTTCAGTTTTCTCTTTCAATAGGTTATAGTATCAAACATTTTTAAAAAATCTTACATATTCTGAAAACTTTTATACATGGAGTAAACAAAATACTGTAATGAAAAGGCTGAAGATAATAATGGTATAATATTCAAAATTAATTTTAAGTGTTACTCATAAATGATGGTTTCATATTAGATAAATTATTCATATGGACATTTGTATTTTTTGTTTAAAAATGTTTAACGGGTAATTTCTTAAATCAGAAATTTGTTGGTTACTACTTTATACTTGAAACCTTTAAAATGTAATTCACAGATGTCCAAAAGCTCATAGCTTGCCTGGAAAAACAATTGCTAATATCCAAATATCAAACAGAGCATCCAGCTGATGTTTGGGATGCAGTGGTAGGTTAAAGATACTAAAGTTTAAAATCAGCTTAGAATAATCCCATATTGAGTATAAAATGATAGCCTGTCATCAGGAACAGGCTGACAGAGCCAGGTCCAGATGGGAGACTGGCTGGGAAAAGAGCTGAGGCAGGTGGGAAAATGATGGGAACCTGACGGCAGACAGGACTACTCCCTCTGCTGGCAAGGTTCTCATCTGCTTGAATTTTTAACTAATGACTAGCTTTTCTTTAATTATTTAAGATAACACCAATAAATTATGTAAGGTGTTCCTTTTTTAGTTGGCTGTTCTGCATTTGCACATTTTCAAATTCATGGTATCCTATTTTTCACCAGATTAATTTCTCAGAGATATAAGGATCCAATGTTTCACCAGGAGGTCCAATTATTTATCTTGTAATTTAATTGCATCCTAAGCATAAGCAAATGTAGCATTGCTTTTATAATATAAGGCCTTTAAAAATTAAGAATGCCTTTGATTTATATTTACTGATATATGTGTCTTCTTGAAGAAGAACATTTCTACGGACTTCACAATCTCTTTCTCAGGCTCTGCATAATGCCCCGTAATGAAATAATATAGAAATGAACCATATAAATCAACTATACAGGGAACAAGGAAACAGCATGTCACAGCAAAACAGCATAGATGTACAGCGCCAAACCTATCTGATAATCTAATGATCTGAGTTTACAGATATTATGTACTAATATGTAAGAAATTAAGAACTAATGTTTACACAAAAAAATTGTTAAATTTTACAGAAAAATTATTCAATATTTGATTTTCAATGTAAGTTAATAGCTGCAGCAAAAACATTTAGTAAAAATCTGTTCTAAGATTTTGGCCTACAACCAGAAGCTCCCAGAACAGGAGGGATCAGCTTTTTCACCCACTGTTCTCATCTGAATCCTGGCTTAAAAGCTATTCCAGCTCCCAGCTTTCCAGAAGGCTCCATCCCAGGAATCCCTGCCTGCCATTTGGTTTGCTGATTTTAATCTCTCAGGACTTTCTTACAGTGGCTCTACTATGCTGAACTGGCACTTGCTTCTAGAAGTGAGTTATTATTAAACCTGTAGGTCAATTGTGGCACTAACAACTCTTTGGAAGCTTTCAGCCACAGTGTACAATTTGCTAGTCTAATTAAATATTAATTCTAAGTGTTACATTTTGTGGCTAAGAGCTTTTATTTTCCATCATCAGCCTGGAAGAGAAAAGAGGTTACAAGGCTAATTTAATCTCTCCCCTTGTCCTCCCCAACATTAAAGATTAACTACATAGGGTGCAAAAACATTATTAAAGAAGCAGAAACTCTTTATATAATAATAATAATGTAATTAATAGCAAAGGGCTAAAACATAATGTTAGGATATAATATTTGACCTAGTACTTAAAGAGCTTTAAATTATAATTTAGTTACAAGCATATTTTGTTTCAATGTTAAGAAATAAGTATCCTTTTTGAAAAGAGTAATCTTTCTTTAAGGGAAAGTATGCATCCAGGTGTATACATAGGAATAATTCAAAACTTAAATTTTCTCACAGGTATTTTTCAGATAGCTTGTAACACCAAAGATTAAAAGCTTAGTAATTTTACTTGTAAAATAAATATACAATTAAATAAAGTTGTATTTATTTTCTGTACATAAGAAGTGATGAAGTCAAAGATAGTTTATAATAAAAATAATAGACGTTAAAGATCCATTTCCCTTTTTTCTTCTACCATATTCGAGTGGACTGAACACTGAGGTCTCTCTCTGCTTCTGTTCCCAGAACAGTTGTGTCCATGCCTGGACACTGGGCATTATAAAGACTGTAGTCCAACAGCCAAAGATTCCATATGCCCAAACAGATGACTCAATCTCCATACTGAGATGAGACGTTTCACTATTTCTATCACTGATATATTTGAAAAATTTGGCTCTAAATAGTACTTTAACAACCACCACCACTACAAGGAAGTACAGTATGTATCACCATATGAAGTATAACATCACAAAGTTATTTTAGAACAAAAAAGGTTTTAAATTAAAATTACTTTTCTTTTTATGGCTTGCTGAATATGCTTTGGTAAGATTAAGTATAATGAAAGGTTTCTAAATGGTAATTTTTTCCTTTAAAGATGAGCATTTATCTTATTGACCACTTAAAGCATCTTATTCTTATTTAACACACATATTTATACTAAGATAAAATGGTATATATTCTGCAACTAACAGAAACTTACAGATAATTTGGAGTTTATTTGTGCAAAAAGTTTCAAATATCCTTGGCCAAGAAAGTAAATTAAATACATATGTGCAATGCATACAATCTAAGATTTGATTTAAAAAATTAATCAGATATTAATATGTAATATAAAACAGAAGAAAATAAAAACTGGAGCTATAAGAATGTATAGATTCTTATAAGTCACCTACAATAGCAAAGTTGAAACACAAGTTCTATTATTTGTTATTATAAAGAGTAATAGATTCTGTTTACAATGCACCAGACTCATATGAATTTACTAAATTTTCAAAGACTAGAATTTGACACATATGGTGCAAAATTAAAATAGGTTTAATACAATTCAGTTGACTTCTTAAAATTGCTTTTTTTTAAACTTTTAAAAATGTTAATTTCTTACAATCTGCCTCATAGTAGTTGAGAAGATCTAGAAAAGTAAAAACTAGATTCTCAGTTGAGAATATCTTGTTAAGGAGCTCATGAAAAATTGACAGCCAGAATATCTGATTTTATCTTTTAGTAACTGATAATTATGGTCAAGAGATTAAATCTAATCTCTAATTTTCATCCTTAAATATTCTCCTCAATAAAGTACATTTAAAGAGACCACCTAAAATAGATTAAGTTATGTGACACTAGGTGATGTTATGCTTTCCTATAATGATGGTCTTATCTACAACTACATTAAAAATATTTTCTAAAATTTTATAGTTGTAGACTCACAAAAGTCTGTCACTTCTTCACCATTCATTTATTTTAGTTCTTGTTTTAAGAATAAAAGATTTCACACTGAGAGAAATTCACAAGGCCACTGGAGTCCACATTTCATAATCCCATCCATATTAGTAGTTGGTTCTAAGCAGTCCATTACTTGACTTAGAGTTTATCTGCTAAATACTCAGCATGAACACAAAAATTCATGGATGCGAAAAGACTTGTTCTGAATTTCACTACTTTGAAACATTCATTCATTCTAGTGGGTTCAAAGCTTTACCACACTAATGTAAAATATTAATTATTTTAAATATTAATTGTAAAATATTAACGAAAACATATCAATTAAAATAACACTAAATGAAGCCTTCTTGAATTTTCAAGAGACATTATAACAAGACATTTTCTTCCTGCTTTCCTTCAGAAAATGAATTTTCCTTTGGTATATACACCAACATACTGGTGATAGTTTTCTTCAAAGAGATAGATTGGAAAAAGTCCATAGGTCAAATTGTTAAGGCCATTAGCTGACCAAATGACGGTGATGACCAGTTAAAATATGTAGTAGGCCACTTTCAAATCTGAAATCTGTTCTGAATAGAAGAAAGTTTAAATAGTTTATAAACCAATGTTCTGTAAGCAGATACATTAAATGCTGGTAATATTTAGAAGTATTCTAGAATGAGAAAATGTTATTTAGTATTTTATCATGAATAAAGTCAAAGAAGTTTTCATCTCTGCATTATTGTAGTTGAGAAATTTATTAGGTTGTTTATATTTAAAAATTCTGTTAAAAAGTAGATTATGAGTGTTTGAATAAATTAGCAATAATAAAAAGTAAATTTTCATCCTGAAAGGAAAGCTCTGAGAGAGGCATAGAAAAATACCACCCTCCCCTCAATTTTAATTACAGTTCTAAGTTCCTCGATATTTATTTCCTGATAAGTTTCACGTAAAAGTGCTTTTGATCAATAAAAACAAATCAAGAACAACTTATCATAGATTGTGTAAATTAAATGGATTAGGTAAGATAAATTTATCTTCCTTTTACCTTACCAATGAAATCATAATAAGGCATAAAACTAAATTTTTTTGGCATAAAACTTAATTTTTATTTCCAAAAAGAATAAATTTTATCAGTTATAATTTTCCTCAAGCACACAACTATCACTGGAAATTGAAAATAAAATTAATTTAAAAGGCACAAAATGTTATATAATTTCGAGGTGGATGACAAATTCCACTAATAGTAAGCCAGTTTCCATTTTAAGTCCAAAAAAATTATAGTTTCATATCTTGCTAGACATGGAAAATCAAACAGTATCCTATTATGACTGGATCAAGGGTATTACTTTGCAAAAAATCTCATTAAAAAGTTTTGAACAGTGCACAAACTGTAAATGGCAAAAAAGCAGTAGCATGTTCAATGCATCTGAAATAGAACAACTTTTAATATAGAAATTTATACTTAAGTTTTAAAAAGTTGATGTAATATTCTCATACTTAAATAATATACAGTAAGAGTTTCAAGGTAGAGTTTTAGTTATTTTTCTTAGATGCAACCTTCCCTCTTTTTTTTTTTTCACTCCACGACAACCTTAATTCGACAACAGTTTTGAACGGTTGAGTTGTGAGAACGTGAGCAGCTGCTGTTATTATAACTAAAGGTCTGTCTACGGCTTGAGTCTGAGAGACCACATGTTCGGCTGTCCTCTCATCTTGCCATCCTCACCAATTAACTATTAACATGGAGGGCTGTACACATGCTCTTGGGGGCTCTTTAACAGGCTTCTTGGCGAGTGGAACAACTACACAGCAGGGATCTGGGAACTGGGTAATGCTGGAATATAGGGGAGCTGCCCGTAGTTCTGCTCTTTCTAAGGACACTCTACTCCATAGTTTAGCATGTAACAAAGTCTGTATTTAAGTTGGCCATTTTCACATACATTTTTAATATGATGTCTTTGAGCAGATGCTAAAACTATTTTCTAGAAAAAGACGTATAAATATAAGTAATATTACAACCTCACTGGAAAAATTAAGACTATATATTTTTTAAGACACCCATAATACATTTGATGAATAATTTTAGTGTTTTCTTAACAGATATTTAGGATTTATTTTTCTATATTTGTTTCAAAGTGTGCTTGCTCTTTTTTCCTGTGCTGTTACGGAAATAAGTTTTAACCAAAAGAAAATTTAAAAAATGCCAAGTTCAAAGTTGTAAGGCTGAACACAAAATATTTCAAATGCAAATTTAAAAATAATTTTTTCATTCTACTTGCGAAAGTCTTATTATAACAATAAATTCAAGTCAGCTTTGAATCTATGTCATTATTTTCCCTGTTTTAACTTTTCCTCCTCTTTGCAATTTCCTTAACTATGTGTTCCTTCCCTACAATGAAATTAAACATGGGAAGCATGCCAAAAGTATAATAAAGGGTAACTAATCATTACTGTACAAGTCTGACAGAATGCTAATAACTAAAGTAAGAACACTGATTGGCTGTTTTACCAATTTAAGAGATATAGATATTTTATATACTTTTAATTTAGTGATATTTTACACAACATATTTAAATAAAGGTATCACAATTCTACCTACCTATATATGTTTAATTATATGACATTTCCAAGGATATGAAACTATATACCTATTTCCTGCAGAAACCACTATACTATCAAATTCCAAGCTCAAGCATGCAAATACCTAATATACTAATTTTATGCTCCATCCATACTATCTTCTACATTGCTGAAGAAGCTCCACAAGGATGGAAACTTGTTTGTCTTATTCACTATTATATTCCCATGAGTGCCAATGCCTGCAATAAATATGTTAAGTGAATGAGTAAGTTAAATTACCCTTAGACATTCAATCACCATTTAAATCCTGACTTAAGAGTCTATAGGAATGGCACTAGTCATAGTGCAGAGGAAGATGATGTATGATATTAAAAAGAGTCATGGCACAACATGGTGATGTTATGATTTAGACAGCCATCTGACTTCATGCATGCTTCTTGGTCTGTCTCAGGCCTAACCTGTGAGAACATTCTGTCAGAGTCTTTCATGTAAAGAGGAAGAAAGCTGAGGATTTCTACTGCTTTGATGGACTTGTACACCTTATTTTATTTAATATTTTATTTATTTATTTCAGAGAGAGAGAGAGAGAGAGAGAGAATGAGCAGGGGGGAGGGGTAGAGGGAGAGGAAGAAGCAGACTCTCAGCTGAGCAGGAAACCCGATATGGGGCTTGATTCCAGGACCCTGGGATCATGACCTGAGCCGAAGGCAGACAATTAACCACTGAGCCCCCGAGGTACTTTTGTACATCTAATTTTTTTTGTCGCCTGATCTCTATTCAAATTTTCAATTTTGGAAGTCTTTTTAAGTAATAACAATGAAGGTAATGATTGCTGACATATACTGAGTGCCTGCTATGTGTCAGTACTGCGTCAGCACGTTATCTCTAATCCTCTGAATTAGGTATTCTTCACCCCATTTTTACAGAGGAAGAAGCTGAGGCTGACAAAGCTCAGACTTGATTAAAACCCTATATGACTAATTGGGTCTATCTGTCTCCAAAAGCCAAGGCTGTTCCCGTTGCTGAATGCTACCTTATGCACAGTCTTTCTCTTAATTTTGACCTTATTTAAGTACTTCCAGTAAGTAAGCTGCATAGAACGGTGGTTAAGAGTAAGGTAATTAGAGGGTGCTGTGCTGGTCTAAATCTTGAGCTTCACCGTATGTGTGACTTTGGGAAAGTCACTTCAGTTTTTTTTGGTCCCTTGTTTCCTAATCTATAAAATGGAGACAGTAATAGCACCAACAATATGGGCTTACTTTGAGGATAAAATGAGTTAATATTTGAAAAGAGTTGAGGATTGCCAACTGGCTCAGAGAAATAAATCACACTATAAGATTTACTAAATAAACTAATAGTCCCCTGGTTCTGTGTATTTATATGTCTTTGATTAGCTTTGAAAGCATACTGCTTCCAGTTCTTATTCCCTTTCCTTGACTGTGATTCCTTGCCAGTCTTTAAGAGTTATATCCCCTATTTACATCATGATTGGTTTAAGCAAATTGTTACGTCTTATGTTTTCTCCTAAGTACTTTAATAAAAAAACCAAATATTTGGTGAGATGTCATGCTCAAAGAGCAAAAGAATAATTTGTCATCGTTGTTGTTTTATAGCTCAACTGATATTTAGTGCCAGAAAACTATTTATATGATAGCTAGAAAAATTGCCTAGGGAAGAGACTATGGAAAATGGGAAAATTTTAGATGAGCAGTTTTTTAAAAAAGATATCCTCGGGATGCCTCGGTGGCTCAGTGGCTGAGAATCTGCCTTTGGCTCAGGGTGTGATCCTGGAGTCCCAGGATCGAGTCCCACATTGGGCTCCCTGCATGGAGCTAGCTTCTCCCTCTGCCTATGTCTCTGCCTCTCTCTCTGTCTCTCATGAATAAATAATAAAATCTTAAAAAAAATAAAAATAAAAAAGATATCTTTGGGGAATATGTCTTAATTCTGCTCACATTATTTAACCTTAGACCCATTACCAAAGTCTGACCGTACATTCTTCTCTTTCCATTTCAAAATAGTCTTTTTACTGGTACTTTAATAAACATAAATTTAAACTAATCTCTTTCAGTTTTATGAAGTTTTAAATATATCTATAATACCAAAATGTAAATATTTCATAATGTTCAGATATCCAGTCACCTTATCATCTCAATCATTATTTAATTGGTGATATCCAGTCCACCTTATCATCTCAATCATTATTTAATTGGTGATATAGATAGGATGATGTAAGGTCATCTGATAGTATGACTGCTGTTTCCTTACAGAGGATAACTTGAAAAAATTTCTTTTCCTTTTTCACGCATTGATCCCTTTGGGAATAAATAAAAAACATTACATATACAGATGTGTTTATTTCATAATTGTTTTTCTTTGCTTTGCAATTACACATAAGGAAATATGCTTCCACCCTTCTTAGTAGATGTGACTATTAAATCTCATTAACTATGTGACTTTATAAAAACAGAGGTAAGGCTTGTGGGGAATATTCAAGGACATAGTGCTTGTACAGTGCTCGGCCTGTGGTATGTGCCTAAAAGTTATAGTAATTGCAGAGTTGTAGTAGTAGTAAGAGTAGTAGTATTTTCACCAGTATCTAATAAGTCTTTTCCAAGTTTACTTACATCATAATCAAGAAGCTCATTAAAGCTAATTGAACTAATATTAAAGTATTAACTTTATCCTGACTTAACATCATTAATGATGCAAACAATACAAGTATGTGTACAATGTCTAAGGTGATTAGAGATAGGAGTTTCCCTATGATATTCATGTGATTGCAAATGCAAAATAAGTTAGGTTCATGTATAATCTTCAAAGAGCCCTTAAAGGAAAAATAAATTATCCTCTTACAAAATTATAAGTAAATTCTACTGGCCAATTTCTTATTTTTGCCAAACTTTTCAGTTATAAGACTTGAAATATCCCGGTATGCCCTATTGCCCTATATATAATTAAGGTAACTAAATGCCACTTTAATACATTGGCCAAAAAAAAAAAAAAAAAATACATTGGCCATTTGCAGATAAGGTTGGGAAATGTTAGAAAAAAGATGCTAATATCACATAATTTATAGTGAAGATTCAAGAGATTTCAACAATAAGATATTAGAAATAATTTCCTAGGAATCATTATTTCTTTAATTAACCTTTTTAAAAGATTTTATTTATTTATTCATGAGAGACACAGAGAGAGAGAGAGAGGCAGAGACATAGGCAGAGGGAGAAGCAGGCTCCAGGCAAAAAAGCCTGATGTGGGACTTGATCCCGGGAGCCCAGGATCACGCCCTGAGCCAAAAGCAGACGCTCAACTGCTGAGCCACCCAGGCGTCCCCCTTTAATTAACTTTTATCAAACATCTAGAAAAAGCCTAGTTGCTGTGCTAGGAATTTTTATACTTTATTGTCTTTAATGATATATTATTATCAAAAACCTAAGCTGACAAAAAAACAAATTATAAATATGTGTCCCTAACTTCCCAGAGACTATAAAGTATTAGATATATAAGATTATATTAAATCACATGTTTGAGGCAGACAATAAGTACCTTGGTAAATAGTAATAATAATAAAAAGAACTAGTGAATGTAAAGTGTGTTAGCATATATTTAGAATGTTAATTAATATGTCAAAAACCATTTGAGAACACGAACTACAGCTGTGTAAAAAATTCAAATTGGAATATAATGATCCACTAGTATAAGATAAAACTATACAACTTTTAGATGAAAACATAGGAAAAAGACCCAAGTGAGGGTAAAGATTTGTAAAAATGGGAGGAATAGAGGAGAGAAACTGCCCTATTAAGACTAAAAACTTCAGCTCTTCAAAAGATACTGTTAACAGAAAAGCCCAAGGTATAGACTGGAAAAAAATTATTGCGAAGATATACTTAAAATATTTAAAGAATTTTACCATTCAATGAGAAGATAAATAACTCAAAACAATGGACAAAAGACATAGCCAAAAGAGGATGGGCAAATAGCCAACTAGTATATGATAAGATGGTCAACATCATTAGTTATCAAAGAAATGCAAATTACCACAATGTCATACATTTCACATACATTATGATGGTTAAAAAATAAAAGACTGAAAATAAAAAGGTTTGGAGGGATGGGATTCCTAGAGAGATGAAAATACATTATCTGTATAAAGACTCACACATTAATGTCCATTGCAGTTTTACTCATAATAGCCCATCAGTAGGAAGAAGATAAAGTATGCTATATTTTTACATTAAAAAACTAGCAATAAAAGTAAACTGTGACACATATAACACAGTTATATGTAGATGGTGCTGATATTAACCAATTCGATTGTCTGATATTGTATAATGAAATGTGTAAATATTTGGAAGATCTGTATAACTTGGTGAACCAATGCCCTCCAAATGACCAAGGAATGAAATGCTGATATCTTAAATGGGTAAAAGACCCATTCGAAGTGCAAGATAAATCAATGCTTTTTAGTGTAATGTAATATGAAAAAGTTCACTGATACAGCTTTTGATTCTACATTGTAATTAATGTTTATAAAACTATTACTTTTTGAGTTTCAGTGTATATTGAAGAAGAATCTAAGTTATCTGAAAAAGCTATTAAAACTGTCCTCTCTGGGCACCTGGGTGGCTCAGTCCGTTAAATGTCTGTCTTCTCAGGTCATGATCCCAGGGTCCTGGAATCGAGGTCTGTTTCGGGCTCACTGCCCCCCTACTTGCCACTCTGCCTGCTTGTGCTCTAACAAATAATATCTTTTTAAAAAAAAGGGCCAACAAAAGACAGTTCTCCCTTTTCCAGAAATGTTATCTGTGTGAAGTCAGATATTCTTTTCTTTTTTCAACCAAAACAATATATCACAGTGGGTTGACTAAGGAAGCCAATATTAGAACCTGCTATTTTCTATTAAGGAAAAATGTAAAAACATTACTCTTCTTGCTATTTTTTTTTGTTTTGGAAAATCATTATTTTTTACAGTCATGTAATGAGTTTATTATTATTTTAACTGAATTCATAAATATTTAAAAATTTCTCAATACATACAAGCCAAATGAATAAAAGTGTTGAGATCTTCCATAGTTTTTAAGAGTGTAAAGAGGTTCTGAGACTAAAAAAAAAGTTTGAGAACTACTGGACTAAAGTTCTGATCTGGTATCCTCATAACTCTATCAGATTTACTAACTATTTTGTAACTTTTTTTTTTTTTATCAGCAGCTTTAATGATAAAGTTCACATACCATACAATTCACTCATTTAAAGTATACAATCAGTGCTTTTTTAGTATTCACAGATATGTGCAACCATCACTCAAGGCAATTTTATAACATTTTCTCCACCTTAAAAAAAAACAAACCTTAAATCTTTTTACAAATCACCCCTCCACATACTTAAGGTCTCCTTGTCTCCCTACACTCCAAGTCCTAGGTAACACTATTTATTTTCTGACTCTATATAATTTACTTATTCAAGACCTTCATATTAATGAAATCATATAGTATATATTTTTGTGTGATGACTTCTTTTACTTGTCATAATCTTTTTAAGGTTCATCCATCTAACAACAAGTATTAGTACTTTATTCCTTTAGACCCAAATGTTATTTCATTGTATAGATATACCACATTTGCTTATCTAGGTATCAGTTATTAGAAATTTAGTCTGTTTCTATCTTTTGGCTCTTAGGAATAATGGTGCTCTAAACATTCATGCACAAGTTTCTATTTGGACATATGGTCTCATTTTTCTTGATATATACTAATGATTGGAATTGCTGGGTCATATGGTAACTCTACGTTGAATCAATGAAAAGTGCAGACTACTTCCAAAGCACCCATACCCGTTAACATTCCCACCAGCAGGGTACAATGGTTCCAATTTCTTCATCTTGCCAACACTTACAGCTACCTGAGGTTCTATTTTACCCATCCTAGAGTGTGAAGTGGTGTCTCATAGTAATTGTGATTAGCATTTTCGATGATTATGTTGAGCACCTTTCATGTGCTAATTGGCCATTTTTCTGTCTTCCTTGGAAAAATGTATATTCAAATTTCTTTCCCTCCCCCCTTTTTTTTTTACTGAGTTGTCTTTTTTGTTTTTAAGATTTTATTTATTTATTCATGAGAGACACACACACAGAGAGAGAGAGAGAGAGAGGCAGAGACACAGGGAGGGAGGGAGAAGCAGGCTCCCTGCAAGAAGCCTGATGCGGGACTGGATCTTGGATCCCAGGATCATGTCCTGGGGCAAAGGCAGACGACCAACCACTAAGCCACCCTTGAGTTGTCTTTTTATTATTTAGTTGAAAGCATTCTTTGTGTGTTATAGATACAAATCTCTAATCAGATATATGACTTGTAAATATTTTCACCTATCTGTAGGTGGGCTATCTGTAACGATTTCTTGATGGTATCCTTTGAACATAAAAGTTTTTCATTTTGAGGTGCTTGGCTGGCTCATTTGGTAGAGTATGGGACTCATCATCTCAGGGTCATGAGTTCAAGCCCCACAGTAAGTATGGAACGTACTTTAAAGAAAAAAAGTTTCTAAGTTTGATGGGATCTCATTTGTCTATTTTTTTTTTCATCGTTTGTGCTTTTGGTGCCATATCTAAGAATCCTTTGCCAAATCTAAAGTTAAGAAGTTTTTCCCTAAGTTTTTTTCTTAGAGTTCTATATTTTGTAGCTCTAACATTTTAGGTCTTTGATCCATTTGTTAATTTTTGTACATGCTGTGGGGTTACAGATCAACTACATTCCTTGGCATATGCCTATCTAATTGTCCCATTCCATTTGTTGAAAAAGATGATTCTTTTCTTACTGAATAGTTTTGGCACCCTTGTTGAAATCAGTTGACCATACAAATACGGATTTGTTTCTGGACTCTTAATTCCATTCCATTGATTTATATGACTATTCTTATGATAGTACTGTACTATCTTTAACCATTATTTGATAATAACTTTTGCAATTGAGAAATATGAGACCTACTTTATTCCTTTTTAGGATGATTTTGGCTATTCTAAATCCTCTGGAATTCCATAGCTGTTTTAGAATCAGCCTACAGATTTCTACAAAAATGTCAGCTGGAATTCTGATAGGGAATGTGTTAGATCTGTAGATCAGTTTGGAGACTGATCATATTAATTCTGAACCTTCTGACCCATGAATGTGGGAAGTTTTTCCATTCATTTAGGTATTGAAAATTTCTTTCAACAATGTTTTGTAATTTTCAGAGTGTAAGTTTTACATTTTCCTTGTTAAAATTATTCCTAAGTATTTTATTCTTTTTGGTGCTATTATGAATGCAACTGTTTCCTTAACTTCATTTTCAGATCGTAACACAAGATTTTTTTTTTAAAGATTTTATTTATTTATTCATGAGAGACACAGAAAGAGTCAGAGGCAGAGACACAGGCAGAGGGAGAAGCAGGCTCCATGTTGGGAGCCCTACGTGGGACTCGATCCCAGGTCTCCAGCATCAGGCCCTGGGCTGAAAGCAGCGCTAAACCGCTGAGCCACCCGAGCTGCCCGTAACACAAGTTTTTAATGTTTACCTTCCCACTAGAGAACTAGAGAGTAGTACTGGTAGGAATCAGTATCTCTCATTCATCTTAAAATTTCCACTGATATGTGAAGTGGACTACAGCACTACCAGTCACCCAAAAACAGTGTAGAAGAAATGAATGAATGAATAAAACAATAAAAAACAGCTTCAATAACTAAATTTATAAGAAATATAGATTTTTCTCCCCAATTTGTTAAAAGGGAAATATTTGGATTTAAGAAATATTGATATGAGAGGTGCCTGGCTGGCTCAATTTGGACAGCATGCAACTTGTGATATCAATTAAGGGTTGTGAGTTTGAGCCCCATATTGGGGATAGTGTTTACTTGAGAAAAACAAAAAAGAAATCTTGATGTGAAAAGTCAAAAATTTTTTTCTGATTAAGATCTAATTTTTATTTTGCTAAATGTTGGTAATTATTAAAGAGCAATGTTAACTTGAACAGCAGGAAGTTGCTATGGTAACCCTCAGAAAGCTCAAAAGCACAAGTCCCTGACAATGTATGCTGTCAATTACACTCCTCTTCCACTTGTGCAGAAGGAAATATAGCGCTACATCAGACTACCTTAAAATTTTTAGTCACTTAAAACAGTGACTTTTTCTTAAAGGAAAATATGAACCTTTTCCTGTGCATTGAAGGAAAGCTCAAGGATTCATGTTTCACAAACTTCAAAGCCCTCAAAGTCTCAGCTTTAACCTTTTTACAATATATTTAAATACAGTACCTTAAAATGTCATTTCTTGATCTCCTTGGCAATCTCCAAATTTCATTTATATCTCATTATTTCTGTGAATGCATTTAAATGTAGAGTTTGCACAGACCCCCCTAGATCAGATGAGCCCCATGTCATTTCTAGATCTAATATAAAAGACATGAGATTTACCAGCTTTGAATGAGTTTCAGAATAAAACTCTGTTATATATTCTAATACGCGGTTCTGGAATCCAATTCTCTGGGTTCAAATCATGGTTTCTCAAGTATTGAACAATGATCTAGTTTCTTAATTTTTTCTGTATGTCAGTTTTCCTATGTATAAAATGGAGATCATAACACAGTTACATAAAATTTTATAAGAACTGTTAGATCCTGACTTTAAGTGTTTTATATTTGTTAGTAGCTATCATTATTGTTATTATTATGATTTCCTAGAGAAATAAAGGAAAACAAAATTCAAAATTGTTATGTAATAAATGTCATTTCAAATCGTTGTTTTAGTATATACATTTGGAAAAGATGGTTTCAGTGATTTAGTTTATTTTGCCTTTCACATTCCATTCACTGCAGCTGATTTTTCATTATATTATTTTTAGTATTGAGTTTGTTACAGAAATATATATAATACTGTGGAAAAATATATGATAATAAAACACAGCTTCAGTAATTAAATTGATAAGAAATGCAGATTTTTTTCTCCCCAATTTGTTGAAAGGGAAATATTGGGATTTAAGAAATATGATATGAGAGGTGCCTGGCTTACTCAATTTGGACAGCATGCAACTCATGATGTCAATGCAGGGTTGTGAGTTTCTCTATTACCTATACAATAATAATAATGATGGAAAACTGTCCCAAACTTGGCTCTTGAATATTTAAAAAAAAAAACAAACTGGGAAGGGCACCTAGGTGGCACAGTTGGTTGAGCATTCGACTCGATTTTGGCTTGGATCATGGTCTTAGGGTTATGAGGTTGAGCCCCGTGTTGGGCTCTGAGCTGAGCATGGAGCCTGCGTAGGATTCTCTCTCCCTCTTCCTTTCTCGTCCATGTCCCTCCTCCACACTCTCTCTCTCTCTTAAGGGAAAAAAATGAAATAAAAAAAGATAAAATAATTTTTTAAAATAGTTTTATTTATTTAAGTAATCTCTACACACCAGGTGTAGAGACTAATGACCCTGAATCAAGAGTTGCATGCTCTTCCTTCCGATTGAGCCAGCCAGGCACCCCAGCCTCTTTATTACTCTTAAGAAAAGGAATTTTTGAGCTGTCAAGGAAAATCTTGTAAAGATCCCTCTTTTTATATCTGGGAGGACTGAGCTCCTTTCCTGAGATTCTAGCTTCAGAAGGTTTATACACAGAAACAAGGGAAGAACGGGACTTGTCCTGTCCAGATCAGTATTTTTTTTTTTTTATATTTTCCTTCAAAATTTTGAACATGGAAAAAGATATATAACATAAAATTTATCATTTTAACCATTTTTAAGTATACAGTTCAGTGATATTAAATACATTCATAATGTGCTACCATCACCACTAACAATTTCCAGATCTGCCTTCATTTTGTAGAACTAAAACTCTGTATCTATTAAGAAATAAATTGCCATTTCCTTGTCCCCCTAGACAAGGAAACACCTGCTACTGTTGGTCTCTATGGCAAACACCATGCTACTGTTGGTCTCCATGATTTTTTACTCCTTTAAGTACCCCATGTAAATGGAGTCACTGTATTTGTCTTTTTGTGATTGACTTATTTCTTTTAGGATAATGTCCTCAAGATTTATCAGTGTTGATGCATATATCAGAATTTCCTTCCTTTTCAAGGTTGAATAATACTCCACTGTAATTTAGGCTACATCTTGCTTATCAATTTGTCTGATAATTGATACCTAGATTCCTTCCACATTTTTGCTATTATAAATAATGTTGCTATAAAAATAGGTATACAAATATTCCTTCAAGATCTATGTCCAGATCAGCTCTATGATTAGTGAAAAGAAATCAGTAAAAATCAACCTCATGACACAATACTATATGTTTACAAGAAATCAAAGAAAAAATAATAACATTATTAAAAATGGACTTACGACATACTCACTGTATATTAAAACCATAAATACACAACAATTTAACAATCTAAAGTAAAAGACATTTTCCTCCCTAGCATTTCTGAAATCTGTTTTACTTAAGTGGCTTACGAAAATAATTTATTAGACTCAGACTCACAAAGCATTTATGTATTGCTCTTCATTATGTTGCACTTGTTAGGGGAAAGAAAGGTTCTTACTTGGATAAGATGTGTTGGCATTGTTATGATACAGGCTGAAAGAGAGGTTCGTAGAAGACCACGGAGAACATACAGGAACTTTGTAAGGCTGTGGCTGTTGTCACAGTTTTCTGTACAGCAAATGTCATCTCCCCATAAAGGTGAACCAAGATTCTGGATTCCTATTCTTAAAATGTTTTTCTGTTTTTTCTAAAGGAAAGTGGGAAGGAGGCAAACATATTAGCTTCGGTTAACCAACAGGATACCTCTTTCACTTCTCTTTGCCAGTTTTTAAATTTATAAAAGATTAGGAAGATAATGTCAGTAGAGGTGGTAAAAACCTTTATCTGTAGTTAGTGTAAGGCAATATAAAGGAAATCATTATTACAAGAGTATTAAAAACAACTGATTTTTTTTTCTTACTTTTGGAAAATCTGAAGAGTATCAAAAGCCTCAAGCTTCTATATTTTAAGAGTGACTACGCTAATAATTATGTTTGGGGCACCGGAAATAATATATAAAAAATCAGTTAGCAATAAAGAACATCTAAACCAGAATGCTACGAGCCATATTCAGTATTACAAGATTCCACAAGTTTTTCAATAAACTATAATTTGCTCAATATTTCTCTTTTAATGCTATTGTGTCCAATGCCTGATACTTTATTTGAAAGAAGTTTAAAATGTGTGTTTTGGTTTTACGCTCTACATATGTCTTTACTTACTCTTCTTGAAGCTATTTTTACAAAATAATTTAAGTTTAATACTTTTCATAAAATTGAACAAGTGGACATTTAGAAGTCAAGTCTACTGAGATTAAGGTCATAATAGTGACTGACATTTCCTGGGAAAAGAACATTTAAACATTTAAAAACCATTTTAAAAACCAAAGAACATTTAAAAACCATTGAATAAAACCTAGGATGATTATAAGTGCTTGCCATAAATGTATTTATAAAAAATTGTACTGTTTGGGTTATTCTAATGGAACAAATGTTTTATAAACGCTTTCTTTAGTAATCTGGCAAAATTTCTGGGCAAAGGAGGAGAAATTAGCAAAACCTGGTATATGGGAATAATTGAAAAATTGTTATTACAATTCTAATGGGAAAAGTAAGTTTTTTTCTCTTAAAGCAAAAATTTGGAACATGTGCCATTTCTGAGTGTGATTTCTGATGAAGCCAGATCCTATATCACTTGTTATTGCTATAATAAAACTAATAAAATTTATTTAACTACTACAATTTATTAACCAACCACTGTCTCCTTGATATTACAGATAAAAGTTGAGTTTGTGTATTTTTGAGAACTAATCAACAAAGAAAAGTAGGGAAAATGAATAAAACGCTGAAATGTTAGAAGAGGAAAAACAAAAAGGTACAATAAATAGTAAGATGGGTAAGACAGATATTCACAGCCTGAACTGTGCAACTAAGACGTGGTTCTGGGCAAGACACATACACTACTTAGGCATTTGTTTTCTCATCTTTACAATAAAAAGAATAGAACAGAATATTGTTCTATGAGACCATACAATTCTTCAAATATAAAAAGGGACACAATGGGTTGGATAAAGCTATTAAAATGAGATTACAGAAAAAGGAATTTAGTTTAAGCACATTAAAAAAAACCTTCCTGACTCCAAGGATCTGAAACATACTATTAAGGCAGCCGGTCCAGTTTTCTTTTCTGTTTGTATTAAGTTTATAATAGTCAATCACATTAAGATATATGTTAACAATCCTTGGCAGTTCATAAAAGTTGTTTTCTTCTTTCTTTTTGCATTACTTGAATGAAATGAAGTAATAATATGTACGATGGCATGTGTTAGAAATTTAAATAAGTTTTTGATGAAATCATGTAAAATGTCTGTAAATAGGTAGGTTATCCCTCATACTGTATTACTTAGAGCCTCAGTATTTAAGTAAAATGGCACAATTAAGTTTCATTTTGTCATCCCTAAACTTGTTTTCTCATAAATTGAGCTTAAATTAGATTCTCAAAACAAAGAGCAATCTGGACAAAGGGAGAGAAACTCTCCCCCAAAATCTAGGTACTAGAACAAAATCTGAAGGTAGAGGGAGAGAAGTATTATATTGTTTCCCCTGTCAACATTTCAGAAATTAAAGGTCAGTTGTATATTTTAACCCAGTCACTATTATACCAACTATTATAATCAAAGAACACGTGCTAAAAGTTTATAACAAAAATGCTGTTAGGTCCAGAAGCTGGAGAACTACAGAGGTTTGGCAACTTTGACAGAAACACTGTCATATCTGAAGATTAAGATGAAAATATTAAGCCAAAGAATGAACGATAAGATATGTAAGTGAGGTAGGTACTCAGCATATTAGAACATAACTGAGCATAATACTTCAACATAGGGTATACATTTATATATATATTTTTAAATGATAGTAATTACAAAAACAAAGGCTGAATTACAGATTACCTGTGTAATTTTAGAATCTAATTCCTTTGCTATGCCATATAATAATGGAGCACATCGTAAGGCATAATAAAATTAAAAAGATAAATTCTAGTTGAAAGCTGAATAATAAATAGTTTAATTTATTTCTATGAGAGCATCTAAAATATTTAATCTGGTATTCTAAGTAAAATCAGTGTTCAAATTTCGTTTTTACTGCACATTCTTAGATACTTAAAAATCATAACTTAAATGAAATTGTGACAGCAATTTGTAAATGTCTCCACTCCAAATATCTTTATAGATGAGCTATATACTACTTACTACCAAGGTTTTTTGGTTTTACCAATTATATATGGTAGTATATAATTACCTTGTATTTATATATGAATATATTAAAATATATAAATAAAGTGTATAAATATATATAAAAAATATATAAAAACCTAGTATTATATATTAGCATATAACACTCAATTCCTTATAGCCTACTTCAAATAAACTAAATTAGGTTATTTGAAAATGTAAGTTTATTTGAAAATGTAGTGACAGAGAAAGCAAGATGAAAATTTCCTTTTAAAAGGAAGGATTCATTTCAGTATCAGAACATTATTTTGGCTCAGGAATAATAGTCTTTGAAGTAGTGCTTCAGAGATGCATTTTTTGTGGCTTCTTGAACTCATCTAAAGTTTCTGAGATAGGGAGGTGGGCGGGGTGTGGGGGTGACTGGGGGACGGGCACTGAGGGGGGCACTTGATGGAATGAGCACTGGGTGTTATTCTATATGTTGGCAAATTGAACACCAATAAAAACAAAGATAAAGAACCTATCTCTCTTCTAAAAAAATAAAATAAAGTTTCTGAGATAGAGGTGTAAATGAGGTGATTTAGCAAATGATACATTCTATAATAAAATAATATGGACATTTATTAACATAAAAATGTAACATAAACTTTATGTTTTAGTTCCAATAAAATAGGAAATATATTTTATGATAACTTGCTAGCACGTGGTAAATTTTTTTAGCATTCTTGGTATTCACCTTGTAAATATCTACCTCAACTCTGTTTAATCTCAGAGTTAATAGTTGTAGAACCTCTGGTTCAGAGAGACAAGTTCAGTTTGTTGAATCAACTTTCATAAAATAAAATACTATTTACTGAAATGGTGTTTTTTCATACTCAAATAAACAACTAAGAAAACAAATATTTTATTCCCTTCCAATAATAGCTTACTGATCAAGGGTCCTTTAGATGGATGTGTGTACATATATGTGTGTATATGCATATATATATGTAAGTATGTGTGTATCTTTATGCTATTGCCTTTGCTTTTTTGCATTTTATAAAATTTCTTGCTCTTAAAAGATATGCCATCATTCTGTAAGAACAGCAGCTCTGCACACTGTATCATAGGAACTGTTATGACATGCCTGTTTCCATAGTAACCACAGCGAGTGGGGAGAGGTGTCTGTCAGGGACCAATTTACCTCTCCAGACACAGGGAGGACACAGTGCCCATAAATCTTAGCTAGGACCAAAAATGGAGCAACAATGAACAAAATAAAATTGTATTAAAAACCAAGGACCATATCAAAAACTGTAACATACATGAAGAGCCATCTATAAATAAATGTGTATGCTTCACCACACACATAAGTATTTTCAACTTACTAATGATGATGAAAAAAATGATTATCAAAAAAATTTAAAAATTATCTTTCTGTGGAAAAAACACTAACTATAGCAGTAAAGTTTATAAGAATACTTAAAATTAATGGATTTAGAGCAAATGCAATTGATAATGCCAAAAATAAGTCTTTGGGATTCTTTGCTTTCTTCAATAAAAATAATGGTGCTCTGGAAATAACTGTGGTAAAATAATAATAATGAACTGAAAGTCTTTAGCAGCTATAGCAATTAAAATCACTGAGAAAGATTTCTGAAAGGCATGATATCTAGAAATAAAATTTCTCTCATTTTAAGGTAAACTAACCGGAACATCTTTAATAGTACGAATTTGGAATCTTTAATCGTGGGAATTTAAAAACTTCCATTTTTAAAAACAGAGCTACAGAGAAATAATTAAGATATCAAATATTTTAACATAGCAAATAAAATGCATTTTTATGCATTTTTGAGACAACTCAAAGCATGATATAATAAGAAATAAAATCTTAAAATAATTCTTACTCTTAAGGTAATTCAATTATGGACTGGTTGACTAATATAATAAATTTAGATAAGAAAGTATAAGTCTTGACTATTTATTTAAAAGATTTTATTTATTTATGCATGAGACACACACACACACACACAGAGAGAGAGAGAGAGAGAGAGAGAGAGAGAGAGAGAGAGAGGCAGAGACACAGGCAGAGGGAGAGCAGGTTCCATGCAGGGAGCCCGACGTGGCACTTGATCCGGGGTCTCCAGGATGGCACCCTGGGCTGAAGGCGGGGCTAAACCATTAAGCCACCCGGGTTGCCCCAAGTCTTGACTATTAAAGAGTAATTTTCAAAATGTGGCTATTTATTAATTCCAGGTGCTACAAATATGTATTTAAAATTAATTTATGGGGGATCCCTGGGTGGCGCAGCGGTTTGGCGCCTGCCTTTGGCCCAGGTCACGATCCTGGAGACCCGGGATCGAATCCCACGCTGGGCTCCCGGTGCATGGAGCCTGCTTCTCCCTCTGCCTGTGTCTCTGCCTCTCTCTCTCTCTCTGTGACTATCATAAATAAATAAAAATTTAAAAAAATTAATTTATGTCAGAATGTACATATACATCTGTGTATCCAATGAGAACTTGGCTAAAACTTTAAATACACATTAACAATTAAAGTAAGGTTGCCTGTGCTCTGCTCATTTACATCTTCTGTGCTTGGAAACAGCTTGTTCACTATTGATTATTCTAAAACCTTCTGGGTTTACCTCTAGAGAGTTTAAAAACAACATTACATAAATGATTATAAAAGGCTTTGAAGGTACTCAATACCTGGGGATTGGATCCATCAAATCCTTCCTCATATATGACGTTCTGGATAAACTGAAGCAGCTTTATGTAGCCATGGGTTAAAGAACTGTGGGTAAGAAGTGGTTCAAATATATAAATGGGCTTATTATACAGGAAATTCAAAATCTAAGCTGTAACAGTAAGGAAATAATTAAAATTTATGAGATTATCTAAATATAATATAAAATGAACCAAAATAGTATAATTTAAAAATGTAAAGTCAATACATCGAGAAATAAATTACAATGCCTTCTATTCACTAGCTCAGTGTTCTTGATATCATGGGAAGATAAAAATCTACGGAGACTGAGATGGCTTAATTATGTCAAGCTTAGTTACCTCCTAGAAAATTAATGATTTAATGAAGCAACCTACAAGATGAAGCCACTATAGCTTTTCAGTAGTAATCATAGATAATTAACACAGAATTAATGAACTTCTATGCCAATTACACCTGAATCAATGTCTTGATCACCTAAGCTCATCTGAAAAGTTTTAATTTTCTTAGAACAAACTGCTAAAATAATGGTAATTTAAAATTTTGATCTTTTAAGGCATATAAAGACAAGTGAGTATAATTTCCTTTGTTTTTAAAATGAAAATAATATATGAATTCAAGAAGACAAATTATCTCTCACATGAATATTAGTATTAATATTAATATTTAAAAATATTTTACAAAAATAGGGAGGCTGGAAGGCTTATTTGGTACAGTATGAGATTGGTGATAATGGGGGCATGAGTTCAAGCCTCATGTTAGGTGTAGAGCTTAATTAAAAAATGTTTTTACAAATGTTATGAAACATCTCAAGAAATTTAGTAACTGTGAAGAACATCTGGTTTAACACTGACTAAGTTTAATATTCTTGATAACGCACTGCTTGCGTGCCATGGCTAAACATTAATTGTTATGATAATGAGGTTCTGGAGCATAGTTATTTCATAGACATTTTAGTGACTGATGCTGTTAGAGCTGTGGGTGTCCTTAAAAATACAGGTGTTTGCTTTACTGTGATCCCAAATAAAGCAACCACATATGCAGAATAAATGCCCTAAAGAAAAAAATGAAATATAACTTGAAGCACACATGCAACATTAAAGAACAGAACAAGTTAGAAAAGTAGAAGACTACTTAGTGTGCAAAAACAATAGTAGGTTGTTCAGCCTGTTGCATATCTCTGTAAATGTTTTGTTTAACAGCCAGAGCTAGCCCCAAAGTACCTAACAAAAACAAAAAGGAAAACCAAGAGAAAGGAATGTTGTTATGTACAAAACAAATATGACTCCAATTAAAGGCTTTGGCAGTATGGTTATCTCATATAGTTACTTCTCTGTTTTCAGTGAGGGTACTCTGGATTACACGGACACGTTTTTCCAGTGTAATGAGTGAAGAAATGTGTCTATAAAAAATGATATTCCATAATGGCACTGATGTAACTCCTTCATAAATATATGAATATATAAATATACATAAACACATAAATATATACAAATAAATAAGTAACATATTTTGTCCCTGCTGGCTCAACTTTCAGAAGGTGGTACTGCTGTTTGAATGCACGTTTTTCAATTCCTATTTGGGTCAATTACAGTTGCACAAGGGGTAAATCTGCTCCAAGGTCCCAGATTATGAAATGAATTTCAGCCAGCCATTTGATCAATGTCAGGATGGGTTAAAGGAGGGTGGATCATGAATATATCCAGTTCATTCTAATCCACGAATAATGAATCTACTCAAGACATTATTTCATATATTACAAAAAGTTTCTTAAGCATTTTTCCTTCTGCCCCAAATTGTTTAATAATAAAATTTGCCTTAAGCACATGGTAGTAAATTTCCAGTCTGAGGTACATTACTAGATACCACATACATAAATTACTTCTGAGTTTCTCATTGCAATCACTCAATCAATACAATCGATTATTTCATATTCTTCCAGTCTGTTAAGGTAACTATATTAGAGCTAAGATTCTCTTCAAAGATGGTGGAGAAGTTTGATAGTAGAACTAAAATAGAGACATAAAGCCAATACATCTTACTCTCTTTCCTTATTTTTTTTTAAAGATTTTATTTATTTATTAATGAGAGACACAGAGAGAAGCAGAGACATAAGCAGAGGGAGAAGCTGGCTCCTCGAAGGGAGGCCGATGCAGGACTTGGTCCCCAAGGCAGAAGCTCAACCACTGAGCCACCCAGGGGCCCCCTCTTTCCTTATTTAACACTGACATAAAACAATCCATTCACCAGCATTGCTTAGAACTTTACAAGTAATAAACTTCAAACTAATTAGATTTCTAGGACAATAAACGTATTGATACCAAATTAAATGGGAAAAAAGCAACACATTCAGGTATATAAATTGATAATATTCATTTATGACACATGGGATTACAGCATTTAAAACTAAATTACTTTATATGATATTGCTATTAAAATACTATTAATTTTATGAGATAGTTTTTGCCAGCAATACTTATAAAACTCTTTTACTGATAAAAATATCTTCTGTTGTCATCTAAATTTAAAAAAAAAATTAAATCCCTTTAATTCTGAGGCTGTTGTCTTTTTTTGTTGCTGTTCAGCAGCATAGTAACTTATAAATCAGGAAATTTATAAGGAGGCAGAAGGAAATCTAGTTACAAATATGACACTGTCCTCCTTATTAATGTTTCCAAGCAATGAACAAAGGTTATCAAAGTATTTAAAATATGCTCCAAAGGCAGCACATTTCAAATCATATATACTATTTTACCTTGATTTTCTTAGTTTTCAACAACTTTTATAGTAAAATGATCTAACTTGAGATTCCACAATTTGTCTTTAAAACTATAACAGTACAAAGAATGTGAAAACAATTATTAGAATTTCAAATTTTACCTTTAAATATCAAGTATTTAAATTTTTTTCTGTCAAGAAATAGTTGTTCTATATCTGCTATATTACCATGTTTTCTAAGAATAACTTATTTCTTTATATTAATATTAAACATAAGTAAAAGAGGTCTAATGACACAAAATGTAATATATATATATATATATATATATATATTTTTTTTTTTTTTTTTTTTTTTTAAGTAGGTTCCACGTACAACATGAAGCCCCATGGGCTAGATCAAGACTTGAGGTGAGATCGAGGCAGGCACTTCACCAAATGAACCACCCAGGCACCCCTAAATCTATATTCTGATAATAAAGTTCAACATTTTTTAAAAAACTGACAGAAAAAAATGAGGCTTTTGGACCTATCAGTATCTCCCCTACCCAATTTTCAGCAGGAGGTCTGATAGACACTTACATCAGAGAGCTTCAATTTCTATCAACAAATAGCACTGTTTCTTCTGTGAAAAGTAATTTTTGTCAGTCTCATTAAGAAAGATAAAAAAAAGGGGCAAATGGGTGGTTCAGTCCATTAAGCTTCCGATTCTTGATTTTGGGTAGGGTCATGATATTGAGCCCCGAGTTGGGCTCCGCACTCAGTGCAAAGTCGGCTTGTCCCTCTCTCTATGTTCCTCCCTGAGCTGGCATTCTTTTTCTCTCAAATAAATAAATTAATCTTTCTTAAAAAGATTTAAAAATCTGTTATAGTATATTTGCTATAGTCTAGTCAATCTGCTATAAGTGTAGATATAGTTGTAGTATACCTAGAAAGGAAATCAAGCAATTAATAAATACCAGTTGATTACCTTGTAGTTTCTCAAACAATGAACAAAAGTCTCAGTGTGATCAAAGAATAAATGTAAATGTAAAATCAACAAAATCTTGGGTAACAAAAGATGAGATTTCATTTGTGAAAACATAAATGATAAAAATAAAATTATATATATATGAAATAACTAGTCTATATGTGAAAATTTTAATCATAGATAATAAACTCTCATAGATTTTTTTTTTTAACAAAACTACTTGATTTTAATTTTATCTACTGGTAAAGTGTCTGATGTAGTAAATACTCAAAAATGTTTTGCATCTCCCCCGCATTTGATCATTACAATAGCCCTGTGAGGTAAATAGAGTCATTAGCTCCATTTTGTGGTAGAGAAAATTAAGACCCTTTGGAGACTTCGGTGATTTGTTCAAAGCTGTACAACAATTAAGTGACAGAAGAGGCACCTAAAAAGTTTTCTAAAAATTCAACTTATCTGCTCTTTAGGCTAAATTAAAATAAAGCCCCAGAGTGAGATCCAGATTCAATGAAAAGTCTGTGGGTTCAAATACACTAATGTGGCTGTGATGAGGTTTGAACATGACTCCATTCAACACAAAGTATCCAGTGTATAGTTTTTAGAAAGGTATTTTTCTTTTAGTTGCACCTATGAGACCTTCACAAATAGGCCTCACTTGTATTAACTTGGTACATGACATTAAAGACAATTCAAGATGGAAAAATGTAGATTTACAGCATATAAACGAGATAGCAGAATAACACAGTGGAAAGTATTACCAAGATCTGGGTGCCTGGTCTATTTGTATCAGCAACTATAGCTAAATGTGTGATAATGAGGCAAAGTATTTAATTGTTTGTTCCGGGGCTCAAAGTTTTCTCATGTGACAGAGCTGTACTAATAATCTCTCGTCCTTTCGGACTTAAAGTTACAGGACTCAACAATGACTTTTCTTTTTAAGACTGATTTTTCCCATTAAAATGATTAATTGCTGGGTTTTTAAAAATAAGAACTTCTGGTGCATTTAAATATTGATTTAACTACTTGATAAAAATACTTAGGGAAAACTGTTTATCACTCCCAATTAGGATTAATTTAAAATGAATATAAAGTATTTTTGATATTATTATGTAAATCATTGAGAAAATGATTTGTATTACCAAAATTCTATTTACACATATATTTCAAGTATTCATTTATGACAAATAGTGAGATATACTTCTAGGGCAATAGGCACAATATCAAATGTCTCAACTAATTGTGTAAAATGGTTTGCAGAGCTCAAGTTATATTAGCATATAATTTGCATGTGACTATAAAGACTGTGAAGTCTATTCACAAGTAATTTTCAAGTTAAAAATTCCATTACTATTACCCTGAAGGCTGTCACAGATTTTTCTTTTTCTGATGCTTTTCACCTAATAACACTGAGTTTGATTCTCGTTACCATGAATACTCAACTAAGAGCAGAACATACAGAGACTAGAAATGCAAGGAGAGCAATGACCAGCACAGACCCATAAGCCACAGCTGGGAGAATACTAAGAACATGAGGATATAAGAATTGCATGTATAGGCTAAATAATCCAGTGTCTGACAGAAATACTATTGAAAGAGGTTATGGTCTTTCATGAAAAGGTATTCACTTCACCATTACTCTGATTTCCTTTACTTACTGATGTAAACAAGTCATTAGATTATGTCTCCTACTACTTATCATTGTTGTCATCCAGCCAACCCTGAATCATTATCTTTCAAATATCCTGGCCTTTCAGTTTCTTGATCAACTCTCTCTTGATGATCTTGTCTCCATCCTACTTATGGTGCTTACCCTTATGATCAGACCTTGCCATTATCAATAATTGGTATTCCCCTTCCTGCTCTTTCCTCCCCACAACTGCCACTTCCTATCTTTCCACCTAGAGGCCATATGTAATCATTTGACCACACAGAGACCTCCATACCATTGCCTACGATTTCTTCACCCATTCCCCTTGATATATGCTTTTAATTATTTAATCACCTTGATCTATGGTCAGTCCTTGTCTCTACTTTCTTGCTCTTCTCTTGTTCTGTCTCACTCAGCAAAACTAGTCAGCTAAATTCAACTCTCTACCCACTCCACATTTGCCTCAGTGCAGCTAAAAGTGGTGGATAAATGGCTCCAACCAGGTGGACTGATCTCAGTGTAAATTCATGACCTCAAACTTCAATAGGTCCTTAAGACTGCCTGGCAATCTCACTATTCACAGTCTTAACCTCCTCGATGACTTTTCCACACTTTCTTTTTTTTTTTTTTTATACAAACATCTAATATCCTTATCCATCTGTATTCTTAGCTTTTTTTTTTTTTAAAGATTTATTTATTTATGATAGTCACAGAGAGAGAGAGAGAGAGAGAGAGAGAGAGAGAGAGAGGCAGAGACACAGGAAGAGGGAGAAGCAGGCTCCATGCCAGGAGCCCGACATGGGACTCGATCCTGGGACTCCAGGATCGCGCCCTGGGCCAAAGGATGGCACGAAACCACCGAGCCACCCAGGGATCCACTGTATTCTTAGCTTTTAACCTTCCACTGAGAAAACAGAAGCAACCAGCAGATACATCCATCAATACATTTACCTACCCATCAGCAACCATTCATTGATTGCTATAAATTTGGATTGCTTCCACCTCTTGGCTATTGTGAATAATGCTACTCTGAACATGGGTATGCAAATATCTCTTTGAAACCCTGCTTTCAATACTTTTAGATATACACCCAGAAGTGGGATTGCTCAATCATATAGTTCTATTTTTTAATTTTTTGAGAAATGCCATACCATTTTTCATAGCAGTTGTACCATTTTACAATCTCGCTAAGGCACAAGGGTTCTAATTTCTCTACATCTTTGCCAACACTTTCTATTTCATATTTTTTTCAAGAATTTACCCTAATGGGTGTGAGGTATTATTTCATTGTGGCTTGGACTTGCATTTCTCTAATGATTAGTGCTGGTAAGTATCTTCTCAGTTGCTTGTTAGCCATGTGTATATCATCTTTGAAGAAATTTCCGTTCAAGCCCTTTGCCCAGATTCTAACCAGGCAATTTGTTATTGCTGAATTGTAGTTCTGTATGTATTTTGCATATTAATTCTTTATGACATAAAAGATTTCCAACTATTTCCTAGGTTGCCTTTTCATTCTGCTGATTGTATCTTTTGAAGCATAGAAGTGTTTTAGTTTGAAGTAGTCCCATTTGTTTATTTTTGCTTTCTTTGCTTGTGCTTTTGGTGTTATATCCAAGAAATAATTGTCAAATTCAATGTCATGAAGATTTTCCCCTTCACTTTCTTTTAAAACTTTCATAGTTTTGGGTCTTATGGTTAGGTCTTTAATCCATTCTGAGTTAATTTTATATATGGCATAAGATAATGGTCCATCTTCATTCTTTTGCATGTAGAGATCCAGTTTTCCCAGTACCATTTATTGAAGACTGCTCTTTCCCCTTGAATGGTCTTAGCACTTCTGTTGATGACTGTTTGACCAAAAATGCAAGGGTTTATTTTTGGGTCCTCTGTTATATTCTATTGGCCTAAATGCCTGCCTTTATGCCAGTACCAAACCATACTGCTCTAACGTAGCTTTGTAAAATGTTTTGAAATCAGGAAGTATAATACTTCCAACCTTGTTCTTTTGCAAGATTGTTTTGGCTATTTGGAGTCCCTTGAGATTGAGTCCCTGTGTGACTTTAAATAAACTAAATAAACCTATTGTATCTCTTTCTTCATGTTCAAAATGGGGGATACTATAAACTTTATGAGATTTGTGTAAAGATTAAGTAAAATAACAAAAATAATATGTTAATACCTGAGAGATAACAGGCTCTCAGTAATTGTTAATGATTATCAATTCCCATGCTGTAAATATAATATAGTAATGCTCCAGTTGCAGGATGGATGCAAGTCAGGTGGGATAACAACATGGAACAAGGTATACTCTTAAGGAGGTAAGAAGGAATGGGACTAGTACAACAGTACCACCTAGAACTGCCAAGTGAGTCCCAAAAAACATTCTGTTACTGAGTCTTTTAATAAGCTTTCAGGAGTGAGCTAAGTTATGTGGGAGGCACAGGAAATATGGCTACTGTTCAATCACAGTCATATCTAAGGAGGAATTGATTTCCAAATGTATTTTTCTCAAAAGAAAGAATAAGACAGGGAAAAAGAAAGTTGATTGTCCAGATCAAAAATATTTGCTTATGTAGTTATATTCCTTTTTTTTTTTTCAGAATGAGACCAATTTTTATTTTTATTTTTATTTTTTCCATCCACTTTTTATTTTTATTTTTTTTAAATTAATTTTTATTGGTGTTCAATTTACCAACATACAGAAAAACACCCAGTGCTCATCCCGTCAAGTGTCCACCTCAGTGCCCGTCACCCATTCCCCTCCAACACCCGCCCTCCTCCCCCCTTCCACCACCCCTAGTTCGTTTCCCCGAGTTAGGAGTCTTTATGTTCTGTCTCCCTTCCTGATATTTCCCAACATTTCTTCTCCCTTCCTTTATATTCCCTTTGTATACAATGTAGTTATATTCCTAAAGGAGAAATAGCTTTATCGATCTATTAATAAAAATGTTTATTAGAATAAATTTTAGACATAGAAGCAGAAATAATAATAAAGATGGAAGCCTAAATTCATTAAGCCCTTACTATATTAGCTAGTGTTTGCTAAGTGGTAAATTTTTATTATCTCATTTAATAATTCTAAGAAGTAGTTTCTATTATTAATACTCCTATTAAAGCCTATATAATGGGGGCCCAAGAAGTAAAGTAACTTATACAATGTCATACAGCTAGTAAGTGGAAGAGTCAGGATTCAAGCCTACATTGTCTAACCAAAGGGCCCCTATCTAAACTATGCTGTCTCACAAGAAGGTTTATAAAAAGAAAAAGAAAAAAAAAAAAAAAAAAAGGCCAAATCACCTACAATTCAAATACTCAGAGATAATTACTGTTAGGCTATTAATGTATATCTTTACAGACCATTTTCTAGATATATACATCATATATTACATATATTATGTTGTTTTGTAATCTGTTTTGTTCTTACCTCCTCACTTTGCAAACAAGGTATTCCATTATGTGGATGCAACATGATTTAGTCAACCAATCTATACTGATAATTCTTAGGTTATCTGTAGATTTTCAGTAATGCACACAAATTATGGTAATCATTCTTGTACACACACCTTTGTTAACTTGTATCATTATTTCTTTATGATCAATTCCCAGAAATGGGATGATGGCAACAATGATAATGTATACTCCAACTTTTGATACCCTTTCCTAGAATTATTTTAACAATGTACACTCCTAAGGTTAACACAAGTGACATCCACGCTATCTTTAACACAGGGTGTTATCATTTTAAATATCTGATAGCTGAAAAAATGGTATCTCTTCGGTTTTGTTTGCATTTCTTCGATCACTAGTGAGGCTTACTAGTTATTTTTGTTTCTTCTTTTGAGAACATCTCATTGTTATCTTTTGTCTGTTTTGTATTAGGATACTCAATTTGTTACCAGTTTTAAAATGCTCTTGGGGTGCCAATGTGGTTCAGTTGGTTAAGTATCTGACTCTTGATCTCGGCTTAGATCTTGATCTCATGGCCATGAGTTCAAGCCCTGTGTTGGGCTCTGTGCTAGGCTAGACATGGAGCCTACTTAAAGACAAAATGAAAATATTCTCAATTTACTAAAGATATTAACACACATAAATTCACATGTTTATTTTTTAAATCTTGAAACAATCTCAAACTTCCAGAAAAGCTGTTAATATAGAAAAACATTTTTTTTCCCTGTTCCACTACAGGATAAGTTGTTGACAAGATGACCCATCACTTCTTAATAATTTAGGCTATGATTCCTACAAATATTTTCTTACATAACAACAATATAACTGACTTAGGGTATTGATATAATTTGGAAATTGATAATACTATCTGATCTCAGACCCCATTCAAGTTTTGCCACTTGTCCCAATATCATTCTTCAGAGCAGAGGACTCAGTTCAGAATCACATATTACATTCAGTTATTATGTCTCTCTTCAGTCCTATTCAATTTGGAAGTTCCTTAGACTTTCTTCACTTTTATGGCCTTAATACTTTTGAGGATTACAGGCCAGGTATTTGGTAGAATGTTCCCAATCTGGGTTTGTCTGATGTTTCCTTATGATTAGACTTAAATTATGTATATTTGGTAGAAATACCATCGATGTGTTGCTGAATTCTCATTGCATATTATCAGATGATACATGATCTCAATTTGCCCATTACTGCTGACATTAATTTGATTAAAGTTATGTCCACAATAAAATTATTCTTTCCCCCTGGAGTCAATAAATATTTTGTGGGAAGGTACTCTGTGGCTATGTAAATATTTTGTTCCTCAATAAGTTATTTATTCATTCAGTTATTTGTATCAATATGTACTCATGGCTTCCTGCTTTATTAAATGGGTTTTACACCATAAAATTATTCTTTCCCCCTGGAGTCAATAAATATTTTGTGGGAAGGTACTCTGTGGCTATGTAAATATTTTGTTCCTCAATAAGTTATTTATTCATTCAGTTATTTGTATCAATATGTACTCATGGCTTCCTGCTTTATTAAATGGGTTACAATCCATTGACCATCATTATTTATTCTGATGCTCAAATCTTTTCCTATTTGGCCAGTGGGAGCTCCTTTGAGCTGGCTTCTGTGTTCTATCGACATACTCTGTTCTCATCATTCTTAAAGGACTTCTGAACATAAAAAGACACTACAGGTATATCTTTACTTTCCTGTGAATCAAAATTTCTCTAAACAGTCCTGGTTCCCTCAAATGGAGAATGGTATTTAGGTCTGATCACTAGATATACTTATTGCTATTTTCCTACCCCAAGAGTTTAAGGCATTTTCTTCCTATATTTTCATTATAATTTCACTTATTATATTTATTTAATCTTTAACTCTTTGGAAATATGGTTTGATGTGAGATTTGAAGTAAGGATTTCTTTATATTATTCCCAAATGATTAAACTTTCCCCACTTACTCGAAATACCTCCCTATTATAAAAATGATGGTTGGGGCACCTGGGTAGCATGATTGGTTAATGGCTAACTCTTTATTTTGGCTCAGGTCATAATCTCAGATTCCTGAGATCCAGTCCTGTGTTGGGCTTATGCTTAGCGCAGGGTCTGCTTGTCCCTCCTCTCCCCAACCCACACTCTGCTTAAACACATGCATGCTCTCTCTCTCTCAAATAAATAAAATCTTAAAAATTTTTTTTTGAAAACTATTTGTTCATCATAAAAATTCAGATACATAAAACATACAAAGAATAGGAAAAAAACCCAAATTCATGACCCAGAGGTGAATATTGTTATCAGTCTGATGAACATTCTCTCATACATTTCTCTGTACCTGCCCTTCCTTCTATTCCTGAGAGAAATTAATGTGGGTTATTAAGAAGTATGCTGTTAAAATTGGTTTTGATTCTAAAGAATATTTTACCAATCAACAAATATAAACAGGGTTATAAGACCTATGTATATATTTAATTTTGGCATTTCTTTCACATCCTTTTAAATACTACACATACTATGAGTCTCTTAAATGATTTAAGAAGGAAATTTAGTTTGAGTTTTGTGATCTTCTTTGACCGCATATCATTAAGGTTTTGAAACCTAAATTAACATCTCCTGAATTAGTGTTAGAAAAGAATTTAGAATCAGCTATGTAAAATTTTATGTAAACAGGATTATAGTATGTATCCCATTACTATAGTCTGCCTTTTCACTTCCTTATATCTTGGATAGTGAGCCAGGTATCCATCTCAAGTTTCTTATGTAGAAAAAAATGCTGCAGAACCTACCTGCTAGAGCCAATGTGGCAGTCTTTGTAACCAGTATCAGTCACAGACCTTAATAAAAGATACTGTGCCCACCACCCTCCAAAGGATATTTCCCTTGGAAGGTAATGGGCACTTGGGCTTAAATAAATAAAGCTGCAGCTTAGATTCCTTTCCTCAATATTTGAAAGATGTGATTGGTACCTTTTTGGTTTTCCAATATGACATTCAAACCATTCCTCTTCCTTCACTTTCTGGTAAAACAAATACAAACAAAATGCATGGTTTCTTACTTCTAACCAATCCCGATCACTCCCTTTTTAAGCTGCTGTCTTTATCTAGCTCCTGGATGTTTTCCTCTATCAATTGAAAACAGTGTACCTAATTCAAATATCTTTTCTCAACCAACACTTCTGATCTTGGTAATTGCTCTGTCCATTTACTATCATTATTAAGACCAGCCAGTCTACTACCAGTCTACTATCTCTTCTCCTTCTCTCATATATCAATAGCAGTTGTCTCCAATTCATTTTCTTAGCCCTAGAGTTTGCAATCCATCATTTTTTACTATGTTTAATACATTAAACTCCTTCTGTTGCCTGAACCTGTCAAAACTTCAATCCTGCCTCTGCATCAGGAATCTCAGCAGAGATGCAAGAAAGTAACACAACCTTACAGACTGTACCACCACAAATATTTGATATTTCCCTAGTTAGTATAGTCTTCTAGTCTGTGAAACAACCATTTCAAACCTTCCCCATTTAACCCAAACTCCTAAGAGGTAAGTAATTTCCTCAGCAGATGACCCTGCCTATTATTCACCAAGTAAAGAGAAGACCATAGTCCATATATTTGACGCTACTCGAGACCCTGCCTCTATCCTTACAAACCTATTTGTTTGCATCTGCATTTTTATCTTCTTCCTTTTCCTCCTTCTCTCCTGTGGAGGAAATGCTATTATATATTAATAGCCAATCCTTGGCCGTGTGTGGCTTAGGAATTCTGCCAAATTATTTAGTAATTTGCCTAATGTCATAAAGCTAGAAACCACTATGTCCTCTTCCAATCTCCATCCATTCTTCTCTATTGAATTTTCTTATTCACAATAAAACAACAAAACAGCACAAACTTCTTGCTTCCCAAACCTCTTCCAATTACTGCTTTTTCTCTGTCCCATTCATGAACAGATTTCTTAAAAGAATGATGTGACCTCTGCTTATCTCTCTGAACTCTTTCTTATGGCTCTATTACTCCTTTTCACCAACATGGCCTTTCAGGTCCTTAAACCACTGTCTTTCCTTTCTTGGCACACTGGCTGGCTCCAACACCCCCCCCCCCCCGCCACTCCCAAATAATTCTTGGCTACTCCCCTTTGTAGAATGGCTTTGGTCTTCTTATCTCCAGGTCTCAGCTCAAATGCTTTGTCTTCAGAGAGGCCAGTTCTGAACAACTCAAAGCATATCCCCCTATTCCCATATAACCTGTGGAAAATGTTCTTTTTATTACTTATGGCAACTCTTAATGGCAAATATATTTATCTAGGTTTTTAAAAATTGTATGCTTTTTTACTAGACTGTAAACACTATACATGGTCAAGGATAACAGCTGCTTTGTTTACTACAATAAACCTAGAGTTTAGCTTGCTAGACTCATAAAAGGTGCTTAGGTTCATAGGTATTCATGTCAGATAATGTGTTCTAATAAATACTTCAGGATGTTTTTTAGATCAGTAAATGACACCAACCTAGTTCTATTGTCTGAAATCTGGAAAACATTCTTGATATTCCCTTTATTCTTTCCACAACCTCAATGAGATCAAAGAGATCAGAGCTGTAGCTAGCAATCAGATTAAACAAGGGTCCCAGGCCTTATAGGATCTCTGTTAGAATGTGGGTTTATTATTCTGGATGTTGCTATAGAAGATTTTTTTTCTTAAAGATTTTTACTTTTAAGTAATCTCTGTTACCTAACATGGGACCCAAACCCACAACCTCAAGATCAAGAGTCATGTGATTCTACTGACTCAGCAGGCCAGGTGCCTCCAGAATGAGTTCATTTTTCTGAATGAGATTGGAAGTAAGTGGAGTGTTTGTGCCAGAGTAGTGATAAGAGATGACTTTTGCTGTAAAACTGTACTAACAAGATAAGCTATTAGTCACATATAGCTACTTATATTTATGTTAATTAAATTAAAATAACTCTTCTTTAAATGTTTGGTAAAATTCACCTGTGAAGCCATCTAGCCCTGGACTTTTGTTTGTGGGGAATTATTTGATTTCTGACTCAATTTCTTTGCTGATTATTGGTCTGTTCAAGTGTTCTCTCTCTCTCTCTCTCTCTCTCTCTCTCTCTGGTAGGTTCTATGTGTCTAGAAATTTATCCAGTTTTTCCAATTTTTCCAATTTGTTGGCATATAGTTTTCATAATATTCTCTTATAATTGATTGCATTTCTTTGGTGCTTCATTTATTGTGTTTTTCTAGCTCCTTTAGGTGTATGATCAGGTTATTTGAATTTTTTTTTTGCTTCTTGAGGTAGACCTATATTGCTATATACTTCCCTCCTAAAATTGCTTTTGCTGCAGGTATCTTTAAGTTTAAAATGAGTCTCCTGCAGGCAGCATGTAGATGGATCTTGTTTTCTCATCCATCATGACAACCTATGTCTTTTGACTGGAATCATTAATCCATTTGCATTCAAAGTATTATTGATAGATATATATTACCATTTTTTTCTTATTTTGTCATTGTTTCTAAAGATTTTCTCTGACATCGATTTTTGTCAAACTATTCCAAAAAATAGAAAAGGGAGGAAAACTTACAAATTCATTCTATGAGGCCAGCATTACCCTGATACCAAAATCAGATACAGACTCCATTAAAAAAGAGAGCTATAGGCCAATATCCCTGATTAACATGCATACAAAAATTCTCAGTAAAATACTAGCAAACAGAATTCAAAAATATATTAAAAAAAATCATTCACTACAATCAAGTGGGATTAATTCCTGAACTGAAAGGGTAGTTCAATATCACAAATCAATCAAAGTGATACATCACGTTAAGAAAAGAACTATTTAATTATTTCAATACAGGCAGATAAAGCATTTGACAAAGTACAACATCCATCCATGATAAAAACCCTCAGGAAAGTAGGTTTAGAGGGAACATACCTCAACATAATAAAGACCATGTATGAAAAACGCACAACTACTATCATCCTCAATGTGGAAAAACTCTATAATCAGGAACAAGACAGGGACATCCACTCTCACCATTGTTATTTAACATGGTACTGGCAGTCCTAGCCATAGCAATCAGATCACAAAAAGAAATAAAAGGCATCCAAGTCACTAAGGAAGAAGTCAAACTGTCACTATTTGCAGAACATAATGCTCTACACAGAAAGCCCAAAAAAACTGCTAACATTGATACACGAATTCAGGAAAGTCACAAGGTTCAAAATCAATGTACAGAAATCTGTTGCGTTTCTATACATCAATAATGAAGCAGCAGAATGAGAAATCAAGGAATCAATTCCATTTTTAATTGTACCAAAACCCATAAGATACTTAGGAATAAACCTAACCGAAGAGGTTAAAGACCCGTACTCTGAAAGCTATAAAACACTGATGAAAGAAATTGAAGATGACACAAAGAAATGGAAAGACATTCTGTGCTCACGTATTGAAAGAACAGATATTGTTAAAATGTCTGTATTACCCAAAGCAATCTACACATTTAATGCATCCCTATCAAAATACCAATAGCATTTTTCACAGAGTTAGAACAAACAATCCTAAAATTTGTATGGAACCATAAAAGAGCTGGAATAGCCAAAGTGACCTTGAAAAAGCAAATCAAAGCTGGAGGCACTATAATTTCAGACTTCAGGTTATATTACAAAGTTGTAGTGATCAAAACAGTAGGATACTGGCACAAAAATAGACACACAGGTCAATGGAACAGAACAGAAAACCCAGAAATAAACCCATAATTACATGGTCAATTAATTTTGTCAAAGTAGGAAAGATAATGCAATGGGAAAAAGATCATCTCTTTAACAAATGATGTTGGGAAAACTAGACAGCAACATTCAAAACAATAAACTGGACCACTTTCTCACACAAACACAAAAAAATTCAAAACAGATAAAACACCTAAATGTGAGACCTGAAACCATAAAAACCTAGAGAACACAGGCAGTAATCTCACTGACATTGGCCATAGCAACTTCTCACTAGATACAGCTCCTAAGGTAAGGGAAACAAAATAAAAAATAACCTATTGGGACTTCATCAAAATAAAAAGCTTCTGAACAATGAAGGAAACAATCAAGAAAACTAAAAGGCAACCTACAGAATGGGAGAAGATTTTTGCAAATGACATATCTGATAGAGTTAGTATTCAAAATCTATAAAGGCTTATAAAACTCAAGAGCCAAATAATCCAATTAAAAAATGAACAGAAGACACGTACAGACATTTCTCTAAAGACGACATTCTGATGGTGAACAGACCCAAGAAAAGATGCTCAACATAATTCATCATCAGAGAAATACGAATCAGAACTATAATAAGATAACACCTTACACCTGTCAGAATGGCTAAAATCAACAACACAAGAAACACCAGTGCTGGCAAGGATGTGGAGAAAGGGGAACCCTCTTACACTGTTGATGGCAATGCAAACTGGTGCAGCCACTCGGGAAAACAGTATGGAGGTTTCTCAAAAAGTTAAAAACAGAACTACCCTATGATCCAGCAATTTCACTACTAGATATCTAACCAAAGAATATAAAAATACTAATCAAAGGGATACATGCACTGATGTTTATAAGAGTGTTATCTAAAAGAGCCAAATTATGGAAACAGCCCATATGTCCATCAACTGATGAATGAATAAAGAAGGGGTGTGTGTGTATATGTATATGTATATGTATATGTATATATATATATGTACATATATGTATATTCATGGAATAAATTCATATAATACACACATACATGCTGAATAATATTCAGCAACAAAAAAGAATACAATCTTGCCATTTGCACCGATGTGTATGGAGCTAAGAGTATTATTCTAAGCAAAATAAGTCAGAGAAAGATAAATACCATATAATTTCACTCATATGTGGAATTTAAGAAACAAAGCAAATGTACAAAGGGGAAAAAAAGAGAGACAAACCAAGAAACAGACTCTTAAACTACAGAGAACAAATGATGATTACCAGAGGGGAGGTAGGTAGAGATGGGTAAAATATGTCATAGGAATGAAGGTGTGTACTTGCTGTGATGAGCCCTGGGTGTTGTATGGAAGTGCTGAATCACTATATTGTATGTCTGAAACTATTATTACACTGTATATTAATTAACTGAAATTGAAATAAAAACATAAAAAAATAAAAATTTCAGGAGTTGCTGAAAGGTTGGATGTAGGGAGTGAGAGAGAGGAGACAAGGGTCTAAGATTACTTTATTGAAAGAAGAATGAAATTTGGAAGGACATACATTAATAAGAGAGAGTATGTCTAGGGAACAATGACTGGGACTAGGAATGTAGGAATTAGGTGGGTAATAATAAAACAAATGCCTACTAATGAAGACTAATGAGCAACTAATTTCAGCATACCCAAAGGCTCTCTTGAAGGACAGAAAAATAAAGGCAAACATGTAAGCAAGTAATTTCTTTTCACTGGTTAAAATGAGATTTAGGATTAATAGTTCTCTCTCAGAATTTTTAGATATTTTCTTTTTACTTTAATCGTATCACCAGCAAAAAGGCCAATGAGTAAAATCCCTCCTCACATTTACATCTTGCTTTTCCTTAAGCTCCAAGATTTGTATTAATATATCACTCACTATATCCTTTTAATAAAGTAGTTTAGCATACTCCTGTTCTGAGCCTGTAGTCTCACCTAGAAGTTCTCTCACAAAATTCCACTCCCATGAGTGAATTTTCTACTTGTAACTTCTAAATATACCATGGCTCTCTGCTTCTCAATGTAAGAGATCAGTAGTTTTGAAATAAAATATACTCTTACATGGCTATGTTTCAGTTATTAGTTTTATCCCACTAAATCTTTGAGCTAAGAACAAGGGTATAGTTAATCTGAGTTATTACTATACTTTGTGCATTGATTCACTAGTTCATCAACTATAACTCAACACCTGTGTCCTAGATTCATGGAATAGAGACGAAGATAGCATAAACCCCTTCTTCAAGGATTTCCAATGCTTTAGAGGGAAGAAAAAAATGTAGACAAGACAATTATAGTGTAATGTGTTAAATGTTTGACAGAGTATGAACAAAAGGCAGTAGGAATGTATGAGTGGTCATAACTATAATTTGTCTAGGAAAATATTACAGAAGGCTTATACAGATGTTACATTTAAGTGGTAAACAGACTTGGCGAAATAAGAAAAAAGAATGACTTCTTAAATCTTAATATTCTTATCCTTTCTGTTGATTTTCTCCTAAAAAGATAACTAGTTCTTCCAGAATTCAGCTCATTCAACGTAATTAATACAAAACTTTTATTTTTTTTATTATTATTTTTTTTAATACAAAACTTTTAGTTAATATAAGAAGCTACTAACCATTTTTAGGATATCCATGTAAAAATAAAATCTTGAATTTCAAAGAAACATATCAAAATGAATTCATTCTATTTACTACCAATTGTATGTAAACTCAATATTCAAGATCTGTTCTATTAAAAAATAACATTTTATAATACAGTGGTTATATCAATTGGATTGGGTTCCTATAACAAAATGCCACAAACTGAGTGGTTTAAATAATAGGAATTAATTTTGTCGAAGTTCTGGTGACTACAAGTCTGGGATCAAGGTGCTAGCAGCTTTGGTATCTAGGTGATAATGCTCTTGTTGGGTTACAGATGATCACTTTGTTGCTATGTTGCTCATATGGCCTTTCATGTACATGTGCTCAAGGGAAGAGAAGGAGCTGGATATCTTTACCTCTTTTTAAGAACACCAATCCTATCAGGCCAAGGTCCCACTTTCATGACCTCATCCAACTCCAATTATCTCCCAAGGGCCTCATTTTCAAATATCATCACATTGGGTTTCAACATATAAATCTGGGGTAGCAGGGAGCAGTGGGTAGAATCACAAACATTCCGTTTGTAACAGTAGGTTAAGCAGTATGTTGGTAGGTTTGTTAATAAATAAGGAAGCCAAGACACTATCCCTACCCTGAAGATGAGCATTATCTTCCTGAGGAAAACAACTGTCCTTGTATACCCATTAGCAAAGCTTAATTTAAAAAAATGCCAAATTAAAAAAATCTTAGATTACAGAATTATTCTCAAAATCAGTTTTCCTATCACTATTCTGTGACTCAGATTATCTGATTTAGGACAATGAAATATAACAAAACCATCTGGTAATATCAGAATCATATGGTTTTTATAGCCAGGCTTTCATTTGAAAGTTTAAATTATATGTATGACCATTTTCTATAGGCATACCAGTAAATAATTTTAAATTAGTTAATGCAATTTTAAATGACTTTCAGTTTTTCTTACCATAAAAAACTTTGTTTCAACAATGCCTTTTAGAATATATGAAATTATATATTATATCCTCATATATGATACTGGGACACAGCTATATCCTCTAGTCTTCATTACAGGAAAAGTATAGACAACTAGTAAAGCTTAGCTTTATTGTTTTATAAATGAACCAGTAAAGTTCATTGTAGTGAAATGAGCACATGCTTTTCATAAATTAAATCTCACATGGTAAGTACTCATTTTCAAAATTAATTTAATTACATGTTTAAAGTTTAATTACATTTAATTAAGCATTTAAGTTTTATATGAAATAAATGAATTATCAGTTAACTGCTATGAAATGAAATATTGCCTTGATAATTAAAATCTATAAATTTTCCTATTCTGTGCAAAACTTCTAGTTCTCAAAAACATTCTGGAAAAAAATATGTATTTTAAAGTCTGTAGTAGTATATTCTCATAGCTGATTAAGGTGTAGTTTTTCCTGGCAGCTGGCTTCATGTGCTGTACAGTTACTACAGCAGCAAATGGAGGCAGTCTGGCACAGAATAAAAAGCAGAGGTTTTGAAGATTTGGGTTTGGGTCATAGACTTGGTCATTAACAGCCTAAGAGAGTGGGAAAGCTACTTAAGCATCTGTGACATCAAGTTCCTAAAAAATGGGGATAATATTACTTCTCTTGGAGGGTTGTGGGAGGATTTGACGAGATATCCCATGATCAAATGCCTGGAACAGTGCCTGACATGGAACAGGTATTCAAAATAAGTTAATTCCCTCCTTCTTTTAGTTGCTGAATGGATGAACAAAAACCTTGTACTTTGGTGCTTAAAAAAGTCTTACTCTTAAAGTATTTTATTAATTACAAAAATAACACCATATTTTTCATTTCCTTACATTACACTTAAGGGACATTTTACATTTTTTATTTCCTTAAGGACTCCATAAATTGAAGCAATATAGCATTATTGCTAACACAGAATTCTGAGTCAGAAAGAACTGACTTTGAATTTGGGTTCCACTACTTACTCTTTGAAAAATCAGGGAAAAGTTATTTCCCACACCATAAACGTATAAGTATACCTGGTTTAGTGAATGGAAGAACTAGTATAATCCATATAATCACTCAATCTTAACAAAATTCTAGTGATATGGGTAGGACAAATGTATCCCCCAACCCAATTTTTCACAGAAGGATATTTATTTTCACTAAATTTAAGGGAAATTAAGCTTAACAGCAGGATGGACTCAGTGTCAGAACTAAGATTTTAAAATTTCTTTTTCAGTACTCTTTCCTTCATAACATAGGAAGGTAAAGGCAAAGGACACCAATATCTCTTTTAAGCAGTAAAGCAAAAAAGAAAGAGAAGGATCTGATTTAGGTTAATCCCGGTTCTATCACTTAATAGTGAGCCTCAAACAAATAACTTCTGTGAATTTTAGTAACTTCTTCTGGAAAATGGGAATATATACTTTGTTAGGGCTCATACAAGGATTGCACTACTACTAACAAATGTAATACATAGAGGAATGACGGACACACACGAGAGTCATTCATTAATGGCTGCTAATACTAAGACAACATCAAAGCACCACTTCTGGTAAGTCTCAAGCCATAAAATGGAGAAACCATAATGAAGATTTTTTATTTTTTGAAACAGATTTAATAACAATAAATAGGATAGTTTTCATTAAATTCTCAAGCCATATTCCTGGAAAGAGACTCTAGACTTGTGAGTCACTTCAGTTCACAACTTCTTGTCTATTAAATCTCCATGTAATAACTCATCTCATTTTGAAAATAATGGTTTTACAATATGAAAAAAAGAGAAGCAACAACCTATTCCATGGATTACTTTCTTTGATTCAACTGCAGTAAGAACTGAAATTACATAGTCTTAACACTTTATAAAGTATTCAATGTCAAGGACTGTAATTTTCAGAGTTTTGCCTCAATAAAGGTAGCACTATAAACATGTTATGTTGGTTTAATATTTAAAACTCTTCATTGGGCCAGCCCCGGTGGCTCAGCGGTTTAGCACCGCTTTTGGCCCAGGGCTTGATCCTGGAGACCCGGGATCGAGTCCCATGTTGGGCTCCCAGCGTGGAGCCTGCTTCTCCTTCTGCCTGTCTTTCTCTCTCTCTCATGAATTAAAAAAAAAAAAAAAAAAAAAAAAAAAATCTTAAGAAAAAAACAACTCTTCATTGTAAAACTCAAAAAAATCCTAAATTCTTCAAAGGCAACCTAAAAAAATACAAATTACTGTATTTACAGAATAATGAGAAATAGAAAGACTTAATAAATATTAGAAAATATACACTTGTTTACTTTCTGAAAGGACACTTAACTGAAAAACAGCAGTACTTCATACCATTTTCACTGCTATTATATTAATACGTAGTATTTAGTTATCTATCTGCATTTAGGGCTAAAAGACCTTGATTTAAAAACTATTCCACATTTTCTTGACAATAAAACCAGCAGGTATTATAATTTTGGTATCCAGACTTTTTAAACAGCAAATTAAGAATAACAGCATATCCAACAGTTACAGGACCAGAAAAAGAAAACCACATATAAAGAAATAATATGAAGCATATGTACAATTAAGGTTACGTATTATATAGAAAACATTTATTATTAGAATATGTACCTTTAGTTACGTATTCTTTCAAAGAATGTGGTAAAGATGGCACTCTGTTAACTTGTGGAATCAGAATTGGGTCATTAACTTACCATGGTTCTATATTAAGAGTTGGGGATAATTTTTCTGGAAAAAAAAATCCATGCCATTTTGAAGCCTCAATTAGTTCTTGTGGCATCCTTTTTGATAAATCATAATAGTGACCAAATCTTGAAGAAGATACTGGTCCAGGCTGTTAAGAAAAGCCATATTAGTTGTTTAAGAAAAACCATATTAGTTGTTTAAAAATTACTTTTTTTTAAACTACAATGTATTTTAAATACATTCAGCAAAATGCTGATATATTTGTGCATTTTAATGCTGATAGGAAGAGCTGATATACACAGACTTAATAAGTTTCAAAAAGAGCATACTATAATTTTTATTATTTTCAATGATACTTAGAAATCAACCTTTTCCTCTCCCATGTTTCTTTGCTCTTGGTGGCTCCCTAAATTTGATAAGAACTTGAACACCTCTTTGCTCTTCTTACTGTATATACCTGCCTAAGCTAAAAAGAAATTAATATATATGTCTTAATTATTTTTAAAGTTTCCAGTTTAAATGACAAATCAAATATGGAATTGCTAAGAACTAATGAAAACTTAAGCCAATGAAATCACTGGTGAGGGGCCCAAAAGAAACTAGCTATTGATACTACATATTTGCATTTTCAGACTTAAAGAATGCCTAACAACATCAGATTATACAGTAACATAGAATAAAAAAATTTAAGCCTGATAGAAACATTTTTCTCAGTCTGTGAGTTTGGCATTTATTTTCTAAGTAAAATGACTGTTCATCCCTTCTTAAGATACCGTTTATTTTCATTAACATAAGAGACCGATCAATCAGCTCAACCTAATGTTTTCAATACAAAGTATATACAAGTATGTTTCCCAAAACATGATTTATCTATTTACCAGGGCAGTATTAGCAAATAAATTAAGAGACATAAAGTATGTTTCTTAAAAATAGGGTAAAGTTTTTAAATGTAAAGTTATTATTATAAAGCAATTTAAACAAGGTCTGTTCTTTGGCCTATAATCTATTCTTTATCCGGATTATAGTTCAGAATGTTTTTACTGCAATCTCTGCTAGAGCTCATCTTTTTATTGTGTAAGTCCAAGCCCCCTTAATGTTTTAGAAAGGCCTTGACTAACTGAACTTTGATCTGATGTCTTCATTGAGAAAAACACCAGGTTGCCCATTTCAGATGCAAATCCTCCTAAGGCCCAATAGAATTTAGTAAAGACAAGCAAAAAAGAAGAAACAAGAAGTTTCCAGGATCCTCTTTGAGAATCCTGGGGCACACTGGTGTCCTTAATCCACACTGCTCCATGGATTAAGGTAGGTGATAACCTTTCCTGATTCAAAAGAATAAGCAGAGTGCCTACAAACTGGGTGGAGACTAGGATTTGGTAATAATAAAACACCATGCAATAAAAGCTTGGTCTATGTCAGAAGCCTCTGAAAAGGCCTCAATGTACCACATTCCCAGGCCTAGTAGGGAAGCTTGCAAAAGCCTACCTGAATCAAATAAGCATGAATAATCTATTTTAGCAGACTGGCCATGGGGAGAGAGAAAGAAAGAGAGACTTTTCGCTTCTTTTAAGTTTGAGTTAATAAATTTATTAGTGCACTGAAGGTTCTTGAAGTCTTGGGCACTCAGAGAAATATGCTAAATTGCCAAGAAGCAAAGTATGCTTTTTAAGTTGCCGTCTCTATTAATGTTTCTAATTATAATATTAATGTGATAGAAATCTCAGATTTGGGATGAATCAAGGCAGAAAATTGATTTCATGCTGTGACAGTTTACATATAGAACACATAATTTATTAAAATGTAAGAATAAATTTGGAAGCTTTTATTACAATTAATATTTTTAGAAATTAAGATTAGATACATCAACTAAAATATTCACAAGGAAAAAAAAATAAAATAAAATAAAATATTCACAAGGTAGAAATTATAAATTTTATTGATGATGGAAAAACTCTAATCCTTCAATAAAAATGAAAATGAAAAATAAATATAGCCTTACAGGGAAAAACAATTTTCTAAGGTTTTTTTCTACCCAAGACACAAAGCATTAACATATAATCAGATTTTTTAAAATAGTATGAAATCTTTTGAGGCTTAGAATTATAAAACAAAGACTTCAAATATTTCCTCTGAAAAAAGAAAACTAAATGCTTTAAATCTGATAATAATCCTTGGAAAAATAGCAACTCTACAAAAAAGATGCATTAAAAATCATAATATCATCAATAGCTCATCAGTTTTATTACTCTGTTTCATAAGAACATGTTGCTTTAGTTTTACATTATGAAAACTTCTGTTTCACAGACACACACTAACCTTTACCTCTGTCAACTGTGGAATGGAGAATAATGGAATGGTTCAGTAAAAATTTACTATGATAAGGGAAAATTAACTCTCATGGGGGGCCAGAAGTAGCACAGAGCAATAAAACAATACCATCCCTCACCTCCAATACATTAGAAAGAAACAAAACTTTCAGACAAAAGCTGCACTACAAATAGTCTAAATAAGACATTTTCTTATTATTGTTATCATTTTTTGTTTCTCAATATGGCATAATAGAAAGCAAGAATCCAAATAGTTAACTACTTCGAGCCTCAGTAATAACTATTTTGTTAGGCTGCTGTGAGAATCTAATGCAATACTGGCAATGAATATTTTGTAATTGTAAAGAACTACATGAATGATATTAATCATTATTCTTGTGTCATGATTCACTAGAGAATCATTAGATCTATCACTATCCTTTGTGATTACATTACCTCATTCAAAAAATGGCATTTGTTGTCACCTGCAATATGCACACATCTATCACAGGACTATTGTGGCTGAACCACTGGGAAAGAAAACCAAAGTGTAATAAGGATTTAATATAATAAAGATCTAATACACTAATACATGAAGTGCTGGAGCCATTGTAGGCTTTGGTAATAGAACTATGTAATACTGAAGAAATTGGGTCTCAGTATATGCTGTAAGGAAATAGAATAGGGTGAAAGGGAATAAGAGTCTTCCCTTCTTGGGGTAAAAAGGGAAAAGGACTTGATGATTGGATAGGTGAAAAAGGGCATTCCACTGAAGAGAATCAAAATCACAGGACAAGGGAAGGGGGGCTTTTTAAAACTACGCACCCTTCCAACTGGAAGTAGCACTGCTTTATACTTTACTGAACTACTGTTACTGATTTAGTGTGCATACTCATCCTTTTCTGCATTCCCTAAGTGGGAATGTGACTACACTCTTAGGAACTGATGGCAACTTATATTAAAAGGCATCTCTGATAAATGACACAGCTAGTTTTGGACTACTTGTTTAATATTTATTCATAATAGTTTTAACTATAAAACACAGAAAACCTAGGGTTTTGTTGTTTTTAAACTAATAATGGCAAGGTAAAATCTAGATTTATAAAGTAGATGATGGTTGATCACCAAACTCTATCAGTCTTGGCAAATCCTTATATATAAAATTTCTGTTACAGGCAAATATACATGCTGGTGACATTTCAAAGAAAATCAAAAGAAGTCAGAAGATTCTATTTTGTAAACTTGACAGAACTCATTTATAAATATAATAAACTTAAGTTTGACCATTGACGGTAAATTCAAATAAGCTATTTTTATTCTACTTGTATTAATTAATGCAACTTAGCTCAGGTTTGCATTTAATTCACAGAATATATAATTCATTCACTCATGTATCCAACAAATAGCTATGGAGCACCCACTATATGCCAGTAAAACAAGATATTCAAAGTCCCTTTCTTTTATTGAGCTCACAGTCCAGCAGGAGGACACAGATGATACTGTCTGTTAGGTGATGATAAGTGCCCTAAAGAAAAATAAGACAGTGAAAGGAGATGAGAGAGAGAGCGGTTTTATTTTATAGAGACGAAGAAAAGAATACTTTCCTCATAAAGTGGTATTTTACTGGAGAACTCAAGAAAACGGGAGACTAAGTCATCTGGGAAAGATCATTGTAACAAGAGGACAATTTTTAAAACTGTAAACTCTGAAAACTGATCACAGGGTTTATGTGTTAATATGTGACCATTAAGAAGTTTAATTTCATAGATAAAATAACATCATATTCTAAAGCGAAGAGAGGAATAAGGACTACTCACTTATATGTAAAGGGGGCAAGAATTATTTGTAATTATAAAGAAACAATGTAAGAAACAAAGAACTTTTGCCCCAACTTTAAACAGATTTTGTAACAAGCAGTTAAAAATAAAAGGCTTAAAGTTTCAGTTATTTGAATCTTTAGCAACAATTTGATATGAAGAATGTTAGTAATCAATGAAAAACCAAAACAGCTGAGATTAGAATGAAAATAAATGCAAGATTCAAGTGACTTATATAACCTACAATTGGACTGGCATATTGCCTCTCCAAAAAAGCTAAAATTTAAGAGCTTTTGTTCATTATTGACTCTTTCAGAACATACCAGTAGAAAAATGAGAATATAGTCACTCTTTACAAAAGAGTCACCATTAAGCCCAGGAATTTAAATGAAACTACCCGCTTAAGACATGAAGGAAGTTCTTTGCCATTAGGGCTCTCAAGTGCTAGTCCTACATTCCTTGTCTGTTTTAATCTCTATCACTCTGCTCACATTTTCCTAAGCAGAATAACTACATTTATTCTGGCCTCTTATACCCAGTTCTCAATCACATCCAAGTGACGCAATGCCTGCAACAACTGTCTGCACAGACCATCCCCCTATTTTTTAATGCATATGTATAGAATTCTACTATACACCAATACTGTAATTTATTTAACCAAATGCTTATTTTCAATCTTCTGTTATGAAAAATATGCTATATAAATAGCTCATATCCTCGTTTTACATGAGTAAATATATTCATAATGTAAATCTCCAAAATATCAAAAGGTATGTGTTTTTTTAATTCCGTAGTACCAAAATAATGTTAGAAGTACTTTAAAATATATTTTTGAGTGCTATGGATACAAAAATAAGAAACTAGATAATTATGTATGGAAAGCTATCAGAGTGGTAATATTTGCACTTGGAGAAGGTGGAGTTGGTGAAAAAGAAAGTGAAAAGCATTACCAGTAGAAATATAAGCAATTTACAAAGAGCAACTTTCATAGGATTGGTGAATATAGTGTTTTGTTTTTTTTTTTAAGATTTTATTTATTTATTCACGAGACACACACACACAGAGGCACAGACACAGTCAGAGGGAGAAGCAGGTGCCATGCAGGGAGCCCGACATGGGAATCAATCCCCGGACTCTAGGAAAACACCCTGGGCTGAAGGAGGTGCTAAACCGCTGAGCCACCTGGACTGCCCTGAATACAGTGTTTTTTATTTACACAGGAGACTTAAAGGTAGGCTTGGATTAGATTGTGTAGATCTTATACACAGTCTGGACAAGTTTGTATTTCATACTGCAAGCTTATAGTGGCAAACAGGTTTCATCTCCTATGCTAAATCTAATATATTTTCTGGTAGTGACCACCCAGAACATGACAGAGAATTCTAAGGCATTGTCTAGGCTTGGCAGAGGGTTCTAGGATTGACAGTTGGCATGCAGTTAGACGGAGGCAGTGGAAACGGTATACCAAATCAGGCATTTGCAGTTAAGAAATGTTATAAACGTATTTCTGCCCTTGGGGAAGGTAACAGTGATGTAGAAGACAGAAGGATAGACTATGGGTATTGTGTCTTATTCAGATTAGAATTTCTTTCTTTTCTACCAGTATGATGTCTGGTAGACATTAAAGTATTCTGAAAAATGAATAAATAAACAATAAAATGAAGGAGCTAATAAACAAACAGAGCCTTCACAAGGAGCAGAGCACATAAGCTTTCGTGGGTAAATTTACTGACATCTGTATTCTCAGAAATTTTCCTTTCACTTCCTGTCTCTTAGTCTATCCTTGATAGATGAGGTTAAAATATAGTGATACAAAATGTACAGGAATAAAAACAGTAATTCTAAAGAACAACCACTTATGCTGAATATTTATAGGTAACCAAGATGGATAAAAATAGCTTAATGAGTTCACTTACTCTGGCTTGCAACCCTAGAATAAAAGATTCCATATGGAGATTATGGAAGAAATGAAATCTATTTTGGTAAAAAATTTTTTGCCATAATTTTATTTTTTAAGAAATGTCATCTTGGTAAAATACAAATAAAATATCTAGTTATTTAAATAAGCATATATACATTGCAGTGCATTTAAGGAATAACAGGTATACCACAAAAGATTCTATAAAATGAAAACAAATACATTTGCAAATTTTAGAAATAGTTTGAATGTTGACTTACCTCCATCTTGGGTAATAACTGGTAACGCCAAGCTATTTTCATCTTAATATTAGATTCTGGTGTTTTAGGATTGCATACATCTTCATCAAAATCTTTTTTACAATTATCATCAAGTAATGGTGCAGGAAGTTCCTAAGAAAACAGAATGATACATTACTGAGCATCTGTGATTAAAAAATGTAACAATTTTCTTAAATCATAATATTAGCAATACTAGAACTTTCCAATGCCTTGATGCCTTAAAATTGATTCAATCATATAGTCATAACAGTATGGCTATTTTTAGAACAGAGGAAAATGATATATATACTATTGTGAAGTATTTTTAGCATAAACAAGAATTTAAAGAAAATAATCAAATTTTTATACTATGAAAAAGCAAATGTTATTGCAAGAAGTATGATCTTTTATACACACACACACACACACACACACACACACTAAAAGCAAAGCCTGGAATTAACATTTATGTATTACATTTAATTATTGTTATGTCTGCTGCAAGGTAAAAATAAAGCATGTGTGCAATCTATTTACTAGTTTGTAATACTAGAATTCAAAAAACTCATTCACCTAAATAATCAGTGAAGTAACAACAATAAGACATTTATTTTGCCCTTACCAAATGTTAGTTTTTTACCTGTATGCTTATGTCTCTTCTTTTAACAATGAAAATAGAACTTAAAATCTCATTAAGAGACACCGAAGTCCAATTTTACCTTTTCTTCTTTGGAAGCTGACCCAGGGAGTAGCTATTAAAAACACATGGAAAACATTTGTGTGTGTTTGTGTTTGTGTGTGTGTGTGTGTGTGTGTGTGTGTGTGAAGAGGAACTACAGAAATAATGCAAAGAAAAAGTACCTAAGTTTTTGGAGAAGGAAAGCACACACAGTAGTTTTATTACATATTATTATTTTTATATTAGCAAAAATCATAACGATAATGTGGGGTGCTGAATTAGTAAACATAATCTTGTGCTAGGACATAAATTAGTCTAAACTGTAGCTTTTACTTTGCAAAATCAAATTTATTTATGTTTAGAATCATGTCAACTAATCAGCTGGAAAAACACATTAACCATCACGTATTTTAGTTATCTACTAAAAGAACCTCCAAAGAACCATACTTTAATTTATACAATTAGAAACTAGCTATACCATTTAAACTCTGACTCCATCTCCCCACAAAGCATTATTATCTTACAAAATTTTGTAATATTATCTTAGAAAATAAAAAATAACTTATTTTTTCAATGGAAATAAATATTTGTGAGGCATGTAGTACAATATGCATAGTGTTTATGAGTTTGAATTCTATATCCAGATTGTTTAGGTCCACATCTTAACTTTACACACTAAAAGCTAAGTCTGTGGTTACCCTGACCACTACTGGACCTCTATGTCTCTATTCATCATCTGAAATATAAAGATATCAGTATTTATTTCGTTGAGTTTTTGTAAGGAATAAAGAAGTAAAACATGTGAAATGCAAAGAATGGTGCTTGCTGCATATTAAGTACTTAATAAACAATTATAAGAATTAAGTCAAATAATTGCCTTAATCAATACTCAGAGCCACATATTTTGAGTTGACAATAGTAGGCAATGTATTGATTGTTGAATCATTATATTCTATACTTAAAATATAACATTGCATATTAATTATATTTGAATTAAAAAAAGAGGAAATATTCCCAGTGCAGAATGCAGAAAACAGGAACCCAACAGTCTTTCTGAGTTAAAGAGACCAAGCTAGGAGTTCAAGAAGGCCATGAGGCAAAATACAGGGGAAGAAAGGAGCACAGAGAGAGCTCCAGAGATCTGTAAAGGCAACTCTTGAATACTGATCAGCACATGGACATAAGGAAACTACCCAAAACTGGTGAAAGAATCACTCAAAAAGAGCAAGGTGAACAATTTCTGAAGTTCACTTTAACCAAAAAAGTCCATGGTCTCACCAACCAGATGGAGAAACCTTGTAATTCATGAGGCATTAAGTAGAGAGGGGAAATCAGCCCTAGGAAAAAAGCTGCTCTGATTCCACCTGATGATGCTGGCCTAAAAAAGCAAGCCTCAAAGTGATCAAACTGTTTTCAAGTAACTTTACTGAATCCCAGAAATGAACTCAAGAATGTTTGCATGAATGTAAAATATCTAGCACTCCACATGTTAAAATTCACAATATCTGGAACCAATAAAAAAAATGACCCGGCATGAAAAAGAGAATATGACCCATAATAAGGAGATGCAACAATGATACAAATATAGTTAGACTAAGACAAAAATCAACTAAATTATAGTCCATGTGTTCAATAAAAATTGAGCATAAAGAGATAGGAAAGATCTATTTTTTAAAAGACCCAAATAAACCTCTAGTGACGAACACTTCAACATCTGAGATTTTAAAAACATACTGGACAGAAGGAACAGCAGATTAGACATGGCAGGAAAAAAGATTAATGAATTTTAAGACATAGCAATAGAAATTATTTAGAAATTACAACAAATGTATAAAAATTTTAAAAATTATAAAATCAAACTCCCCACAATAATCATTAAGTAAACAATATTCCCAGCATAAACTTATGCATATATCTGGACATGCTAGACAAAATACTTCCATAAAAATAGTAGGTATTAAAATACTATTAATATTTGAAAAATTAACACTTTATAAAACAAAAATGAAGTTGAAAGAATTATTGAACTGATGATTATTATTTCCTGACATATTCTCTCAAAAGATTATAAATGTGATTATGAAGCATATTAAGATGTTGGAGTCACTATGTTCCTTTTTACATGTTTTAGTTTTGAGTGAAATTAGTTTCTTTTTTCTCTCTCCCATAAAAAATGAGGAAACTAGCATGTAGCACTTTCTCCAAGCCCCAAGTTTATTTTTTTCCCCTATTATTTTTATGCTGTCAAGGTTTATAGAATTGCATTCTTGTCTGCAGCCAGATACAGAGTTGTTTAGCTTAGAGTTTTGTTGAAATTGATTCACCATGGGTGCTTTTACCACAGTTCCATAATTCTTGAGTTTTATTTAAAAAATTGATACCTGCGTTCATTTAACAGTGCCAGGAAGGTACCAGGGATGAAGCAGTAAGCAAAATAAGCCAAGTCTCTGCTTTTAGGGGGGTACATTCTTCTAGAATGGGTAGTGGTATGAACTTAAAGAAAAAAGAGGAAAAAAAATACAGACTAATGGGATATGTACTTTACATTGCATAGTCAATCAAACTATCTGTCAGGAAGTAAATAGATGGATCTTATTTTCAAATACTTTTTTATTCAACCAGTACATTGGTTGTATATATTTCATAATATTTTTACTAGTTTAGAACTAGGTAGATACTGCTATTGTACTGTCATTGGACAAGGAATGATGCTGTGAAGTCTGAAGCCTTCCACTCTTGTAGGTGACTTGCTTTTTCCTGCCTGAATGTCTGAATAATGCTTCTTTGATCTTTAATAACTTAAAAAGGCTGTATCTATTGCTTTGCATTACATTGGATGTCCTTTTAAGTTGAAGATCTCAATTTCAAATAAATTTTTTTGTGCCTGATACTTAATATTACTTTTCTGTTCTACACTGAACTAGAATATATCCTTATTTATGTAAATATCAGATGTATCACAGACAGTTGTAAAACATCACACAGTAAACAATTTAAATGTTAGATGAATAAATGTTTTTGCATTTTCTAGACCGGGTTTTACTAATAGAAATTTCAGTGATGTTGAAAACATTCTATATCTGCCCTGTCCAATACAATAGCTAGTAGATACTTAAATTTACTAAATAAAATATTTTCCACATTATTATTATATTCTCACTGTTTTAATGTCATTTCTCTAAATACACTGTAACTATTGCGAGCCTGTTTAATATTGGGTAATATTATTTAAATCAATTCATATTTTTAATTCTGCAATTATCCTTTTTAACTACTTCTCACGGGTTTTTTTTTTCCAAGATTTTATTTATTTATTCATGAGAGACACAGAGAAAGAGAGAGAGAGAGAGAGAGGCAGAGACACAGGCAGAGGGAGAAGCGGGCTCCATGCAGGGAGCGTGATGTGGGATTTGATCCCAGGGCTCCAGAATCAGGCCCTGGGCTGAGGGGGCACTAAACCACTGAGCCACCCGGGCTGCCCTACTTCTCGTGTTTTTATTTTTTCTATCTATCTATCTATCTATCTATCTATCTATCTATCTATCTATCATCTATTTATTTTTTTAAAAAAAGATTTTATTTATTTATTCATAGAGACACACACACACAGAGGCAGAGGGAGAAGCAGGCTCCATGCAGGGAACCCGATATGGGACTCGATCCCGGGACTCCAGAATCACACCCCAGGCTGCAGGCGGCACTAAACCGCTGCGCCACTGGGGCTGCCCTACTTCTCGTGTTTTTAAAATTTTATTCTTGTGATATTTTATTGAACTCCTGCTCTTGTTTTTGAACTCAAGTTCTGATTAAACTCTTCTATAAATCTCTTATGAAGGAATTTTCTTCTGTTCCTGGGTTATATTTTCTTCCCTCTAGCTAAAGTTTGAGGGTCAAGTATCATGCTATTCACCTATATTTCTGTACCTTCGTGTTACGAGAGCTAAGGCAAAATTAAATGCCATCTTCTTCTTCTTTATTTTTTTTAAATGCCAGTTTCTTTAGAAGACCTAGACTCTTGGGACGCCTGGGTGGCTCAGCGGTTGAGTGTCTGCCTTTGGCTCGGGGTGTGATCTTAGAGTCCTGGGATTGAGTTCAGCATCACGCTCCCTGCGTGGAGCCTGTTTCTCCCTCTGTGTCTCTGCCTCTCTATCTCTCTGCATCTCTCAAGAATAAATAAATGAAATCTTAAAAAAAAAAAAAAGAAGACATAGACTCTTTACTTTCTTATGAGATTTCATAAAATGTTAATTTCCTATGTTTACATTAATTGGTTCAGTATTTTATTCACTGAATAAAATTCACAAGAATTTTTCTTGTGAATTTATTTATTTATTTATTCACAAGAATAAAAAAAGAATTTTATTCTTGTTTAGGGTATTAGGTTTAGGGAATTATTATTAGGTTTCAGATTATATAACCAAATCAGTGTTGCTTTCTGAAACATTTGCTTTAGTTTGAGACCATCAGCCCTAATTATGTTTTTAAGATTACGATAGTTCTTTGGTTTCTGGATGTAAGGATTAAGTATATTTTTATTTATTTGAGAGCGAGTGCACGGGGGTAGGGTAAGAGGGAGAGACAGAGAATCCCAAGCAGACTCTGTGCAGAATGTGGAGTCTAAGTTGGGGCCCAATCTCAGAATCCCAAGATCACGACCTGAGCTGAAATCAAGAGTTAGATGTTTGACTGACTGAGCACACAGACATCTCTCATCAATATTTTTTGTCTTGTGGGGAAAAGGATAAAATCTGTGTAATGTTAAAACAAAGTTTGGTGATTCTGATATTCTTAAGTTTTTCCCCTGCTCCACAGCCTTATCCTCAGGGTGAAGAACCACTAATTTTATTTCTGAAATGAGGAAATAAACAAAAATTTAAATAAGATACTAGAAGACCTTAAATTTAATGAATTTATATTATACCCTGCAAAATCTATTTTAGACATATAATTGTCTAAAATTTACTTTTCCTTAATTATCTTTTTCTGCATTAAAATACTAGGTATCAATTAAAACATCTGAATTAGTTTTGTTATCAGTTTTTAAACAATTTTTTAACTTTTTATTTTAAAATTTTTCTTAAGTAGGTTCCATGCCAGTGTGGAGCTCAACACAGGGCTTGAACTCATGACCGTGAGATCAAGACCTGAGCTGAGATCAAGAGATGGACATTCAACCAACTAAGCCACCGAGGTGCCCTTGTTAACCAGTTATTAAGACATAGAATTATTTACAAAATCACTGATCTACAATTATATTCCTCAATACAGTAGCTCCGATCCATATGTGGCTATTTAAATTTAAGTTTTTATTAATTAAAATTATGCAAAATGATAAATTGCCATATTGTTCAATAGCCACATGCAGGTGGTACAGGTAGAAGACATTTATAACATCACATAAAATTTTATTGGTTAGTGCAGGTCTAGAAAATAGGAAAATGTATTTATTCATTTAACAATTTAAACTGTTTACTATGTAACTGTCAATGACACACTTTACAGTTACATCAACTAGGATTTTAAAGAAGCATCACAACTTATTTCAAATTAAAACCAGGAGATTATTTTTCAGTATCTAAAAAAGTTGTATGCCTCCCTGTCCTTTTGCACTCTCCTTTATATCAACAACAACAAAAAATTTAGCACTATTTTTTCAATTTATAAAAAGCATACCATAGAGGGATGAGTTAAATAGGTGATGGAGATTAATGAGTATGCTTGTTGTGATGATCACTGGCTGATGTATGGAAGTGCTGAAACACTATATGATACACCTGAAATTAATATACTCCTCTAATGTTAACTAACTGGAATTAAAATAAAAACTTTAAAGAAAGAAACCTCTCTTCACCATAAAAAAAAAAGTACCCAACTACCCTGTAAAAATCAATATTTACTGGACACCAATTGATTTTATTTTTTATTTATTTTTAAAGATTTTATTTATTTATTCATGAGAGACACACAGAGAGAGGCAGAGACATAGGCAGAGGAAGAAGCAGGCTCCCTTAGGGGAGTCTGAGGGGCACTTGATCCCAGGACCCTGGGATTATGACCTGAGCCAAAGGCAGATGCTCAACCAATGAGCTACCCAGGTGTCCCCATTGATTTAACTGATTTTAAAACTGCTAAATCTTCCTTACTCTTGGAAGTTTAGGTTGTTTGCAGTCTGAGAATCCTATGATAAACATTGTTGTTTATAACATAAGGCCTTTGCATCTCTATTTTTTCTATGGGATATATAAAACACATAGAAAAAATAAAGAATAGTAAAATAAACATGAAGACCACAGTTTCTACCACATGGCTTTAATAAACTCTAACAACTGGTATAGTTGCAGAAAAGCTGCCATTTCAGCAAGCAAGGAGCAACACTCTTGTGTCAAAGTAGGAGGACTGGTTGAAAATCTTTAAAAAGAAAAATAAGACCTCTCAAATCCCCTATTTTCCACCAAGATCCAGGATACTACTCCTCCCCAACTGTGAAAGAGAAACCGAGAGATCAAATAAGACACACTTTGGAAGTAGGAACATGATAGAGGGCAGAGGTGAGGCATCATGTTGAAGACAGGGTAACTTATTGAAAGTCCTCATACAAAAGAGTGAGATGCCCCGAGCACCCCCAACACATGCACATAGGTGGTTCCCACTGCTAGACTCTTACAAGGCCAGAAGCTGTCCTTAAGAAGAACAGGCAGGAGATTAAAGGAGTCCTCCCTTGAGAAACTGATAGAATTTAGGGAAAAGGCCTTTAGAGAGATATCACTAGATAAACTTACAGTAAACCTAAGAGACCAAAAGTTATATGCCCCCCAAAATAGTACTTCCAACTAGCCTTCTAGCCCCTTACTCTTCCATATTAAAAGATAGTCAAGAATTATCAGTTATTTATTTATTTATTTATTTATTTATTTATTTATTTATTTATTTATAAAAAGATTTTATTTATCTATTCATGAGACACACACACACACACAGAGAGAGAGAGAGAGAGAGAGAGAGAGAGAGAGAGGCAGAGACAGAGGGAAGGAGGGAGAAGCAGGCTCCCTGAAAGGAGCCTGATATGGGACTCGATCCTGGGATTCCAGGATCAGGCCCTGGGCCAAAGGCAGACACTCAACCACTGAGCCACCCAGGGGTCCCTATCACATATTTTAAAAAGCATCTAATATGGAATTCAAGGACCAAGGCAAATGAGCAGGAAGCAGAAACAATGCCAGAAATGAATAAAAACTTCAAAAAGAATAAAAAGTAATATATATATATGAGATGGTGTATAAAAAAATAAAACACTTCAGTAAAAGGAAACAATGACAAAAAAAACCTACGAGTTTCTAGAAATTAAAAATGTAATAGGAGATTATATTTCAGTAAACACGATTATTAAGACAATTTTAGGGGATCCCTGGGTGGCGCAGCGGTTTAGCGCCTGCCTTTGGCCCAGGGCGCGATCCTGGAGACCCGGGATTGAATCCCACATCGCGCTCCCGGTGCATGGAGCCTGCTCCTCCTTCTGCCTATGTCTCTGCCTCTCTCTCTCTCTCTCTGTGTGTGTGACTATCATAAATAAATAAAAATTAAAAAAAAAAAAGACAACTTTAAAAGATGAAGACTGGAGCATAAAGGTTAAACTGTTGAGGGTCACAAAGTTAGTAAATGACAAAACAAGGACTTGTAATGGACAGTCTTATTCTATCACTGTGTCTATCTCTCTCTTTTTTTAAAGGTTTATTTTAGAGAGTAAGAGAGAGAGAGTGGGTGCTCGACTGTGGGGGAGGGGTAAGGGAAGAGAGAGAGAGAAAGAGAATCCTTAAGCAGACTCACTGCTGACCATGGAGACTGACATGGGGCTCGATCCCAGGACCCTGAGATTATGACCTGAGCTTAAATCAAGAGTCTCAGCTGCTTAACTGAGTTACCTAGGCACCTCTATCACTCAGTGTCTTAACCATTATGCTATATTACCTCTTAAAAAGATAGAAAATGAGGCAGAAAATAAAATATTTAGAGAAAGTATACAAGGTTGACTCCACAAAAGGATTTCTTAGAGAAACAGAGGCAGTAGAGGAAAATGTCCAAGAAATAATCTAAGAGAAATATCCAGAAATGAAAGATGGGAGATACAGATTTAAAATCCTGAGTATTCAAACTATGAATGAAAATAAACATACATCAAAGCATATAATTCTTACACTTCAGAACAAGAAGGAAAAAGGAAAATACCTGAGAGTGTCCAGGATCTAGACTTTTCAGAGGGAAAGTTATTTTAAGCCTACTATTCTGTATTTAACCAAACTAATGTTAAATTTGAGAGTAAGATTAAGACAATTTCAGATATGCAAAGTTTAAAATCTCTACCACCTTACACCTCTCTCTTCATTCACTCTCAAGTCACTAGAAGATGTACTCCACCATCAGCAAAGTCAGAGCAGTTGTTAGGATGATGAAGGAAAGTACCAGAGTAACAACCATGTAGGTCTGCCTAGAGACCAAGCAGTCCAGTTGGAATAGAAGGATCTTGGACTCTAGGGAGAGGATGACCTTTTTTTTAAAGATTTAATTTATTTATTCATGAAAGAGAGAGAGAGAGAGGCAGAGATACAGGCAGAGGGAGAAGCAGGCTCCATGCAGAGAGCCCAATATGGTACTTGATCCTGGGACTCCAGGATGATGCCCTGGGCCAAAGGCAGGTGCTAAACCATTGAGCCACCCAGGCGTCCTGGGAGAGGATGATTAAACCCAGTAAGAGTCATCTACAAGCCAAGAAGAGTCTTCCCCAGGAACAAAATTGGCTAGCACCTTGATCGTGTACTTCCCAGCCTCCTGAATTGTAAGAAAATAAATTTCAACAGTTTAAGTCATCCAGCCTATGGTGTTCTGTTATGGTAGTCCAAGCATAGTAAGACAGATTTTAGTACAAAAAATATGGAGTTCTATTTTAAAAAATACCTAAAAATGTTCAAGTAGCTTTGAAATTGGGTAATGGGTAGAGGCCAAAGAGTTCTGAGATGCACGTTAGGAATACGGATTTTTTTTTTAAAGATTTTATTTATTTATTCATGAGAGACACAGAGAGAGAGACAGTGACACATGCAGAAGGAGAAGCAGGCTCCTTGCAGGGATCCTGATGTGGGACTCTGGGATCACAACCTGAGCCAAAGGCAGACGCTCAACCACGGAACCACCCAGGTGTCCCAGGAATATGGATGTTAAAGCAGATTCCAGTAAGTCTCCAATGGAAATAAGAAACATATTATTTGAAACTGGAGAACAGTCACTCTTTGTTATAAAGTGGCAAACAATTTAGTTGAACTGTGTTCTAGTATTCTGTGGAAGGAATGACTTGTGAGAAACTGAGTATTTAGCTGAGAAGTTTTCTAAACAAAGCTTTGAAGGTGTGACTTGGTTTTTTTTTGACTGCTTATAGTAAAATGCAAAAGGAGAGAGATGAATTAAAGATTTTATTTATTTATTTGACAGAGAGAGAGAGCACAGCAGGGGGAATGTCAGGAAGAGGGAGAAGCAGTCTCCCCGCTAAGCAGGGAGCCCGATGCAGTGCTCGATCCCAGGACCCTGGAATCATGACCTGAGCCAAAGGCAGACAGTCTCTTAACTGACTGAGCCCTCAGGCACCCCAAGAGAGATGAATTAAACATGGAATTGTTAAGCAAAAAGAATCAGAACTTGAAGATTTGGAAAATTCTCAGCCTATAATATATTGCAAAAAATGAAAAAGTTTATACAGAAGAGAACACTGATGGTATGTCTGAACAACCATTTGATAAAGAGATCTTGGGTGTGACTCACGGACTTATTAACTCATGGACTTATTGTCTCAGCAGAAGCCAGGAATAGAGATATATCGGCAGAGACACTGCCAGTCTGAACTATAGGAAACAGACAAAGCAGGATGAAATTAAGGAGGGCAGCTGGACTTCTTGGATATTACAGATTTGACCACTGAACAATTTGGCTGAAACTGAACAATATGAGCTATCCTGCAAAAAACTATCCTTTGAACTTTATTTCATATTATTATCTTATAAAGTGGACAATGTGTGCTTACTCGGGAAGTCCTGAGATTTCTACCTCCAAGTCTTTAGGACTCCTTGTTTCCTTTGCTTAAAGTGGTAACTTGGATATCTGGATATCCAGTAAAATTTATTTGATAGAAAGGAAAGTATAATTTATCTTAGTGGTGGTTACAAATTAACTTGTTAGAAACAAAAATTTATTTAAAATAACATAAAACAGGGGGCACCTGGGTGGCTCAGTGGTTGAGCGTCTGCTTTGGGCTCAGGTCATGATCCTGGGGTCCTGGGATCAAGTCCCACATCAGATTCCCTGCAAGGAGCCTGCTTCTCCCTCTGCCTATGTCTCTGTCTCTCTGTGTCTCTCATGAATAAATAAAAATCTTTAAAAAATAACATAAAATGAACAAAAGGAAATAAGTTCATAACAACATAGAGAGGAGATGATGTGAGCAAGCCACAGATCAATGAATTTAAAGATAGCAATAAAAACTATCAAAAACAAAGGACAGAGAGAAAAAGTAACTGGGGAAGAAAAAGAACAATTCTAGCCAACGTTTTCATATAAACTGATACGCTGAATTTAAAATTTATATGGAAACGCAAAAACTTCCATTTATAAAATAAATAAGTCCTGGAGATGTAATGTACAGCACAGTGACTAGAGTTAAGAGTACTGTATTGCAAGGACACCTGGCTGGTTCAGTTGGAAGAGCGTGTACCTCTTGATCATAGGGCTGTGAGTTTGAATCACATATTGGTGGAAGAGATTATTTAAGTAAAACTTAAAAAAATACTGTATTGTATATTTGAAGATTGCTAAGAGAGTAGATCTTAAAATTCTCATAAGAAAATATTGTAATAAGTGAGGTGATGGATGTTAGCTAAACTTATAGCAATCATTTTGCATTATATACATATCTCAAATCATTATTTTGTACACATATGAAACTATTACAATGTTATATGTCAATATTATATTAATAAAAATGAGAGAAAAAAGAAATGCTGGTAAGGCATTAAAAAGGCAGAACAAGAGCACGAAGGGCTAAACATGAAGAAAAGGAAGGAACTAAAAATGTGTTCCACACTAAAATGTGTTATGATACTGAGGAACTGAGGGAATGTTAAGAAATGATTTCTTCCCTCTTCCAGAAGTTCAGTTTAGTGACATAAGATGGCATTTCCTTTTCAAAGGGTCCAATTATATGAACAGTAAAATATTTAATTTTAAATTTTAAATGATGTATTTCAACTTGTAACATAAACTTATGAATAGAGTATTGAAGATTCAGTTCTAGTTACAGAATTTGAGTTGTAATCATTGATAATGTGCAGGTTAAGTCAGAGATAACAGGTTAAACAGAGAAGAGATGGCAAAGGTAGTTGTGACAACTTTATCTTATATACTGGAATTAACAGTAAATTAATAGTGCAATCTAAAATGGATGTATCAAAAAACAAAAGGCAAAGAGTATAATTTACAATGATAATAGTAACCATTGGAGTAACCAAAAATAATCAAATACAAATCAATGTTGGGGACTTTTCATAGAGGAAGACTGGAACTCTAGGTTGTAGAAGGTATGGGTGGGGAAAATTTTACTTTTCACTTTAATTTCTTTATTATTACTTAAGTTTTTGGCTACCATCTGCATTATTTTTTGTAACAAAGTATATCTCTGGAAATTTAAAATTCAACTGTGTAATAAAAGTATTCAATCTCAGATGAAGTGAAAGAGTTCCCAAGGAAAAAAAAGTATTTTATAAATTACAACTATATTAATCAGTCTTTTTTTTTTTAAGCTTTTATTTATTTATTCATAGAGACACAGAGAGAGAGAGGCAGAGACACAGGCAGAGGGAGAAGCAGGCTCCATGCACCGGGAGCCCGACGTGGGACTCGATCCCGGGTCTCCAGGATCACACCCCCAGGCTGCAGGTGGCGCTAAACCGCTGTGCCACCGGGGCGCCCTATATTAATGTCTTAACATTACTTAAATAGGGCAGATAGATTCTGAAAAGAAGCAAATTTCCTTAATTTTCTTACAGCCCAATAAGGCTATTTACCTTTAAAAAATTTTTTTTTAAAATTTTATTTATTTATGATAGGCACACAGTGAGAGAGAGAGAAGCAGAGACACAGGCAGAGGGAGAAGCATGCACCGGGAGCCCGACGTGGGATTCGATCCCAGGTCTCCAGGATCACGCCCCGGGCCAAAGGCAGGCGCCAAACCGCTGCGCCACCCAGGGATCCCGCTATTTACCTTTTAAAGAATGAAAGTACTTCCTTAGAACTTATTTGATTATTCCCCCTTATTTTATTGTTAGTATTTCACAAAAGATTAGAAAACATTTCAATTTCTAGAAAACCATATACCAAACAAATGTCCAGTTCCTGATTGCTCAGCTTTAGTATCTCCTAACTATAGCAGAGAGAATGTTCTTTTTTTTCTTAACATTATTTCTCTTCCTGGTGGAATATTTCCCAAATGAGAAAGATAACACTTGTGTAAGCATGATACTGCTGAATGAAATATATGTTATGAAATACATTTTAAGGAGTGTACCTAAATTCGAACTTCACCAGGACATAGAAATATTACCAAGAAAATATCAACACATCAAAATAAATAAAATAAAATACTATGGGATTATTTTTAAATTGGTAGCATTATGATAAACAAGGAGAATTAAGATTTGTAACAACTGGGTTTCTGAGAATTGGGCAATTCCAAGACACCAAAACCCAGGTTCAAAATTGAGGTATATATTTACAGCATTTTATTGTTTCTTTTTTTTCACATTATTATTTCTGAGGTTCACATACATTTTACAATTGATATTACATCAAGCTGATATAAAGTTATCATTGGTGTGTAAGTGGACAAATGCAATTCTTCAGTCTCTGCCAAGAATCCACATATGGCTCAATTAAGGAAGAATAAATTTTGGTTTTCCAGAAACTTCCACTGATACTTTCTGGGAAAAAAAAGAAAGCCATTTGCAACAATACTTGCACAATGGATGTCATTGTCTTATCTTTTTATTTTTTGGTAAGATTTATTTATTTGAGAGTGAGAGAGAGAATGCACATGGAGGAGGGGGCCAGAGGGAGAGGGAGAGAATCTCAGGCAGACTCTGTGCTGAGTATGGAGCCGGACGTGGGGCTGGATCTCATAACACTGAAATCATGACCTGAGCTGAAATCAAGAGTTGGATGCTTAACTGACTGAGCTATCCAGTCGCTCCTGGATGTCACTGTTTTACAATAAAATCTGGGTGCAAGAATGGAGCATCTTTTAAGAAATGCTGCATCAGTGTTCTTGATGACACAGAGAACAGTATCATGTGAAAGAACATGAATTGTGAAAAACTGGTGATGGTCAACTACTATAAATCAGAAAGTGATTTAATTATAGTAGTAATATGAATGTCAAGTTTTATGAGTAAGTTACATATTTTACTTATCTCTTTTATGTACAAGTATAATAATATTTTAAAAAATACAAACGTCTAATAAAACTTAACAATAGTTAAAAATTCTAGGTTAAAAGACAACATTCTGTTTTAGTTTATTCGGCAGTGTTTTTGTCAGTGGGACATAAAATAGTGCAGCATCTTGTGTTCAGTGGCATCTCAGATTTGATAATCTGGTATTTCTCTAGTAAACGGGCCAAAATTCCTTAGGTATCTCTGCTTTTAAGCATTCAATCAAAATATAAAGAATTTTTAACTCAACATGGTGTGAATCACTGTTACACTAGTAATTTACCTAGCGACACCTATGTGAACACTTGGTTACTTTCATTTGTATCATTCATTTGGCTAGAAATCTGAACAAAAATAGCAGAAAATTAAAAACCGATCAACGCAAATGAAGAGTCAGCTGTGTGGTTTCTAAATGTTGTGAAGTCAAGAACTAAATTCTGGGAAACCTGGGTGGCTCAGGCAGAAAAGCGTCTGCCTTTAGCCCCAGTCATGATCTCAGAGTCCTGGGAGGGAGCCCACCTCACATCAGGTGCTCCCTGCTCTGTGGGGAGTCTGCTTCTGCCTTTCCCTCGGCCCCTCCCTGCCTCATACTCCCTCTCTCTCTCAAATAAACAATCTTAAAAAAAAAAAAAAAAAAAGAACTCAATCCTAAGGCAAGAGTGTTAAGATTGTCTATATAATTCTCTGACAAAAAAAAAAAAATCTATTATATGAAAATTCAGTCTTAATGGTGTCATTACTATTTAGAATTCAAGTGAAAAATGAACTGTCTAAAGATACCAAAACTGATATTTTTTGGGGAAAAAAAAAACGGAATATTCTGATTTTTTTTTTTAAAGTAAGCTCCATGCCCAAACTGGGACTTGAACTCACAATCTAAGATCAAGAATTGCATGTTCCATGGACTAAGGCAGCCAGGCACCTCGAATATTCTGATACTTTGTCTTTCAATATTCAGAAATTTATTCTGTAAGAGTCTATATTCACTATGCTGTTATATTTTAAGCCCTATATTTTTTTAAGTGTGCCATCACCTAATCTGCTCATTGTGATTCCTTGACCCTATCAGAGATGAAGATGACTATAATCTATATTTTTGTTGCAATGTCTATATCTAATCAAACAAAAAATTTAATTAATGTTTGGATAAAATCTGTCTTACAGGAAAATGCTAGGAATAAGCTCTTAAATATTCAATGATTATAGCTGTAACAGATCATATATCAAGGTCATCCCTTATATTTTTGAAAATCCCCAGACTTTGATTTCTTATCCAGTGCACAAACAGAACACACTTCATGGTTTTTATACTCTTGTTTCCTAAATGAAAAAAATATCAGGTTTTTGGTTTTTTAATGCAATATGGTGCTTACAGTTCCCATATATTTGGTAACAAGAATCAGGAATAAATAAAAATAAAAAGCAGCCTTCACAAGGTCTATACAGAAGATAGGATGAAAAGTATAAAATTTCTCACTCTTAATCAGATGAATCATTCTGGAAAATTGACATAAAAAATTGGCATTACCTGTGGACAAAAACAACTGCTTATTCTACTTTAAAAAATCTATGTGAAATCAAATTATTATAAACTTCCAATACCAAAATATACTCCAGTAATTAGGTGTATTTATTTTTTTCACCAGAAACATTTATCCTTATCCGTAAGATGCTGTAAATATATTTCTTCCCTTTTCAATTCATGCCATTCTGTGCTTACCGCTATATTATTTTGTGGTCTTTGTTTTGGCAGATGCACAAGCAAAATCTGATTCCAACAGTTTGACCCTTCTCACTTTTTATGTTCTCTAGGGCATAATAAAACCCAAGATACAATCCCTCAGCAGTTAATGAAGCTTAACCTCCCACCCTCTTAATTACCAATGCATTACACCAACTATGGGCATCATACTCCTCTCTAAGCTATTTTACAATTCAGGAGAAGTACTACTGAGCTATTATGTAGCAACATAATCCATGCAGCATGAGAAATCCTTCTTAAAAATAAAATCTTTTGATCCTTGCAGGTTTTGGTAACTGTATAATTAATACTACTTAAGCATTATCCATGTATCAGTAAGTATATTATATTGTATCAGTAAGTATATTACTTTGTTGATTGGGGGGGGTTAGGGAACATTTATTTTCTGAAAGTTAGAAACAGAAACAAATTCAAAGATATTATTGACTGATTATCACAATTTGAATACAAAAGTACTCCAAATATCTAGCCTGAGTATCCATCTATTAAAGATATAGTCTCTACATTATCTCCATTTAAATATTTAAAAATATGAGAAGAGAGGTTACTTTAATTGTTTAAAGCATTCAGAAATGTAAATGGCACAGAGTAAGTCAAGATCTGTGGGTATATAACTGATGTTACGTAAAAAATGTTTTTAAACTTATGGATTTTAAGATTAGTCAATTAATTGACAATTTAATTAGTCAATTAAATTATGTCCATCCAAATTTCTGACTAAAATCAGTACAGGGAACATCTTGGCACAATTTTATAATATATTTTTTTCTGGGGACACCTGGGTGGCTCAGTGGCTGAGTGTCTGCCTTCCGCTCAGGGTGTGATCCTGGAGTCCCAGTATCATACATCAGACTCAATGGAGGGAGCCTCTGCCTCACCCTCTGCCTGTGTCTCTGCCTCTCTCTTTTTGTGTCTCTCATGAATAAATAAATAAAATCCTTAAAATAAAATAAAATGAATTTGTGAAATTACCTTTTTTTTTTTTTTTTTTACTTTTAAAAAATTTTATTTATTTTAAAGGGAGACAGAGGGCAAGCAGGCGGGGGGGGGGGGGGGGGGCGGGGACAGAGCAGAGGGAAAGGGAGAAAGAATCTATCTCAAGCAAACTCTGTGCTGAGCATGGAGCCTGATTTGGGGCTTGATTCCAGGACCCTTAGATCATAACCTGAGCAGAAATCAAGAGTCAGATGCTTAACCGACTGAGCCACCCAGGCAACTCAGTGATATGTTTTAAAAAGCAGGCTAAATTCTCCACTTAATCATTGGGTTTAACACATTTAGTTAATAAGACCATGTGCAATAACTTCCTTAGTAAATGTTTACTGTAAAAGGGTGTATATTAACTTGTTTTCTTAAAAAAATGATAAACGAAAATCCACACTTGGGTGCCTGAGTGGTCAGTTGGTTGGGCATCTGCCTTTGGCTTGGGTCGTGAACCTGGGGTCTTGAGATCGAGCCCCATGTTGGGCTCCCTGCTCAGCAGGGAGTCTGCTTCTCCCTCTGCCCCTCACCTTGCTTAGCTCTCTCGTGCTCAGTCTCTCTCTCTCAAACAAATAAACAAATCTTAAAAAAAAAAAGAAAAAAAAGAAAATCCATACCAAGCAAATAGGTTATCCAATAATTACTTGAGTTATAGAAGGATTCTTTTTTTTTTTTTTTTATAGAAGGATTCTTATATTGGCACAGGATTTCTACCTAATTCCTTTAAGTGCTAAGTGTCCCTATTGAATATAAACAAAGATAATTTCTAAAAACTTGACATACCTAAAACATTTCTAAATACAGTTATTGTAAAAGTTAAGATAGTGACAGTGATCTTAACACAATTATTTGTTAAGTTGAGGTTATAGAATATAGGATTTTTAAAGATGTAATTAAATTATTTGAGAGAGAGCATGAGCAGGGAGAGGGGCAGAGAGGTTGGGAGAGAGAGAATCTCTTAAGCAGACTGCTGAGTATAGAGCCCGACATGGGGCCTGAGAGGTCATAGTATTTTTACAAGGTTGCAAAAGAAGTATTCTAATGCTTTGGGATATCTATTGTCAAAGATAACTCAATTAGTAATGGAATCAGGCATTATCTTTATTTAAGAGGTCCAAATCAGTTATGCTCTTAGCTAAGAACACATAAGTCACTGATTTAATCATCCAATGTCATATTCTTTTATTTTCCAAAATAAACCTAGCTTACCGAAGACGTCACAAAAATCCTTAGTATATTTTGGTGCACTAAATGAAACTGGATATCACTTTATTTTTATTAAATTTGAAAATTATTTTACATTGTACATTTGATATTAATAGAACATAAACAATTCTCTTTCTGCTCCTTGAGTACTGAGAAGTAGAGGCAACTGGGTAAAGGCATAATAGGTTTTTTAAAAATTCTGTAGTACCTTGTTATAATATGTTTTAAGAAAAAGAAAGGTAAGATGCTTCATTCACTTCATAGTCTCAGATCCGTTTTCCACTTCTAACTTACGTCTTTAGTTTAATACCATCGACCTTGCTTTTGAAATATAGTAGACTTTTAGACACCACACACACACACACACACACACACACACACACACTGTATGTAGTAAGACTTTTACCAAACCGATAAGCACATTTCAAATGCCTCTGATTTCACTAATATAACATAATATGAAAAGATGATTATGGTGAACTAAGGCCGCTTTCTGCAACTGCCCATCAGTTTCTGATGAATAAAACAAAATTTGAGGAAACACTGACCAATGAAAGAATCACCCCAACAGTAAATGGAGAGATAGCCGTTTTCATTGGGTTTTTCATACAGTAAAGCTATCCTTTAATCTATGATTCTTAATGGTGTGCACCTTTCTCCTTTCATGGGATTCTGTAATATTTCCTTTAATGGGGAAATATGTTAATTTGGGGAGCTGATAAAGTGTTTTTTTTTTCTTAAGTTTTAATGGTTCTGGTTTTCAGAATTTGAAATCACTTATCCCTTCCAAAAGGACTGAATACTTTCCCTCCTGAACATGTTTCAAAAAAAAGTATTTAGAGGACAAATGAACTGTATCTCTAATATTCCCAATTCTGGCTTTGTGTGGTTCCTTTTCAAAGAATAAGGGCTATATAACAGTTCTAAGATTTTAAAATTTGAGCATGACAATAACTGTCAAGTATTCATAACCACTCATTTTTTTTATGAGTTCAAAATAAAATGATTAAAGTAGATGTGAGGCCCAGAGTAGGTACTTTAAGGTTTAAAAAGCAAAATCCTCAACATTTCATCTTTAATTTGGAATGCCAGCATATGGTAGCCAGGGAATTATCTCTACCTTAATGTGAAAGAATAAGTGACTTGTGTAAGCCTGCAGCTAGTTAAGGAGCGTCACAGAAATTAAAATCTAAGCTAATATCCAAATATATTTCACCTTTTGAGGATAAGTATCCTATCACAGAGTATGGTATTTTTCCGATATGATTTAGGCTACTTTTCTGCATGCAAAATTCATTTCCCATGTTGGTGGTGCACAAATATCAACCCCAGCTTTGTGTTTATTTTAATGTTATATCAGAAACAGTTCTTACTAGCTAGTGACAGAGTGGTGGGTTTATTTTCCTTTATACTTTTATCTTTCATTTTCTTGTTGGAAAATAAGGCACATGCCATCTTTTAAAAGCTGGCTACAAATGTAGGTCACTGGAAGCAGTATTGAGTCTTTGCAGGATTTTTCTCAGTCTTTTGAGTTTGCCAAAGAAGCTCTAACTGTGGCTGCCAGGGGAGAACTCAGAATTTTAAATAAGCTCTCACAAGTAGCTAGGGGGGAAAAAGAAGAGTGAAACCCTGGGGTCAAACAGCAAATTTCTGGCTCCACCAGCATTTCTGAATTGTAAGCACTTTTGAAAAGCATATAGATAGCCTGATAATTTTCTGAACAAATAAAACGTTGACAAAAAAAAAATGAAGGGAACATATTCTGGCTATAGTTCTGCCTTTAAAGGACTCTTCAAGTATTTGTATTTAAACTATGAACAGAAGACACACAGTAATAGTTTTAATAAAAAATACATATTGTATAGACTAGAAAAAGTAAAAATGTGTGGGCAGATGTGTTATTTATAAGGTATTGAGCATGCATGAAGCTTGCAAACTAAAATGAGAGTAGGACCACAGAAAGTAATTTTTAATTGTATATAACATATTACTCTTGTTCTGAATCATTATAAAACTACAACTTTAAAGATAAGTATAATAAAAAAAAAATGTTCAGTAGCATATATGGCCAAATGGGTATTTCTTTAACTTCACTGTTATAGCTATCTTAACTTCTGGCAGAACAAGGAAAACAAAGTTGGATCTGAAATATTTTTGTATTCTATTTACTCAGAAAGACCAGCCTTTACTATAATGTACTGAGAGCAAACAACTGACCATTCACAGGATTCAGACTTCTAATTCTTGTGGCATGATCAGTTAGTAAGATGGATGGCCAAAAAAAAAAAGAGGGAAAAGGAGAGCAAATATAGACTTAATCTTGATATCAAATTGACTCAAGGAAAGGAAATCTTTTTAATAGTAATTCAAACTTTACACTGTTTAGCAAATACTACTTCATCTAATTCTAAATCAACTAATGCATCTTCTCTCAATTACAACCAAAAAAACAAATAAAGCAAAAGACACAAGGTACAATAAATAAGATCTTAATAAATGAGTTATTTGGGTAACAGATTGATATTCTGGGATATATAAAAAATGCTTTCAAATTATTAGATACTTGGTTTTAACTTACAGATTTAAAATCCATAAAAGAGAAATCTGAAGACGTTAGTCTAAATTTTCATACTTCATTACTAAATACTTTATTGGTATAATAATTCAGCTAATATTATACAGTTTACTTTAAACTAATTGTTACTTATTCCATGACTTATGGGTTATTATAAAGTAATTCATTTTCAATTATGAAAGATTTTTCTCTATAATATGGGTAGTTTCACCATAACTGATTTTCAATTTGAACTATTCCTTTATTGGTATGTTTGGTTTTTTAAAAGATTTTATTTATTTATTCATGAGAGACACACAGAGAGAGAGAGAGAGACAGAGAGAGAGAGAGAGAGAGAGGCAGAGACACAGGCAGAGGAAGAAGCAGGTTCCATGCAGGGAGCCCGATGCGGGATTCGATCCTCGGTCTCCAGGATCACTCCCTGGGCTGAAGGCAGTGCTAAATCACTGAGCCACCCAGGCTGCCCAGTATGTTTGATTTTGAAAAATATACTGTAAGCCTTTAGTAAACATCAAGGTACTTACATTCCTGCTTATAACTATGTACTTATCTTTGGTACATATTAAAAAGTAAAATTTTTAAGCTCAAGCATCCTATCCTCCCACTCTATTCTAACTGTATTTGATGTTGGATAGTACATAACGTATATAACAAATAACTCAAAAAGTTAATACTGTAAATCAGGAATTAACCCTTTCCTCTAGATATTAGAGATCTCTTCCTGCATGAATATTACCTATCTGGCATGTCATCGCTAAAAATATTCGAATTAACTTTTAAAACTCACCTTAGTATATTATGAAATAGCATTCAAATTTACTTGTGAAAATCATGTTACTTTAATTCTATAAATATTAACATATATTGTTTAAAATTATGAAAAAGATACAATAGAAAAACATAGCATTTTCAAGTTCTAAAGAAATTGTGTGTATATAATTTTTATTTCTAAAAAAGTCAGCCTACTGATAAATGCTTAAATATTCTAACATAAAAATACAATTTTTGCTATTTTAGAAAACATTCCATAAAAAATTTTCAGAGAATATCTATCACACTATTTGAGATGATCAAGAACATTCTTTTAGATAAAAAGTTAACTGAAAAATACTTACCAATGTGTTTTTAAAAGCTTTAACAACATCATGCATATTGTTCTATAGGATTTTCTAAGGGGTGTAATTTTTCACCGTTACATCTTACTGCTGACTTCCTGAAGGAGCTTTGACTACAATAGGCATGAATATGTTTTCAAAGGATGATGGATAAATTGCTGGGTGGTTATATAATATATCTTAGGCAGCTGATGGGGCTTTTTATCCTTTACTTGTCTTTTAGTTATACACAGTTTTAAGATAATTATGGTCTATAAGATTGTCTTTTCCCTTTTCTTGTACCAGCAATATTTGTCTTGGTTATAGGTTCCAGAAATCCCCAATCATACATCATAAAATTAAAACTAAACAATTATAGCATCTCCCACTACCCCCCATGTTGTATCTCTAAACACTGTTAATGCCTTGGTTTTGGTCATTTGTAGTTGGGCTGTTTAATACAAATGACTCTAATATAACATTATTGACTTGGGAACACTGAAATCTTGGCTGAATAATATGTAGAAAAAACTATTATCTATATTAGTCCTTAACATTTCATTTTTTTATTTTTTTAAAAAAATTTATTTATTTATTCATGAGAAACACAGAGACACAGGCAGAGACAGAAGCAGGCTCCATGCAAGGAGCCCAATGTGGGACTCAATCCAGGTCTCCAGGACCACGCCCTGGGCTGAAGGCAGGTGCCAAACTGCTGACCCACCCAGGGATTCCCTCATTTCATTCTTTTAAAAAAGATTTTGTTTACTTATTTGATAGAGAAAGAGAGAGAGAGAGAGATAGAGAGAGAGAGAGAGCACAAGCAGGGGGAGCGGCAAACAGAGGGAGAAGGAGAAGCAGGCTCCCTGCTGAGCAGGGAACCCAACATGGGGCTTGATCCAGTCTATTTTCAACTTGTGAAAATTAACTGGACCACATTAAGAATATACAGATTAAAAACAATACTTTCTGTACTCTTTTAATAGAAAAATGAGAATGGCATATTTTTCTTTTAAATCAAATTGCTTTACTATTACAAAATGAAAATGAAATACAAAAGAAATATGAAATTTAAAAAATCATGATTTTAAGAAATATTACTGATAAGTGAAAGTCCTAAGAATACAAAAACTAGATATATTTTCAGAGAAGGGCTGTATGAAATCCAAGTACATAAATAAAGCAAACTTCAAATAAAAACATCTTGCTCTGGGTTACTCCTTGTAAATCGAAGAATGAAATTAACTTTTAAAATGGAGCATAAATAAAATAAAATAAAATAAAATGGAGCATCATGTCTGCAATATAAAGTAAATCTAATGGTTAAGACCATTAGGTTTTTTTGGAAGCAATTATAATGGCTTTGATAATATACAAGTACATAAGAAAGGGTAAAACAGATCGGATGACACTAGAAACATTCTTCATAAAACCACCTATGCTGCTTTGAATGACACAGTAGTCCAGATGGATTTAACAGATATATTCAGGACATTCCATCCTAAAGCATCACATACACATTCTTTTCAAGTGCACATGGGACATTCTCCAGAACAGATCACATATTAGGTCACAAATTAGGCCCTCAATAAATATAAAAAGACTGAAATCATACTATGACCAAAATGCTATAAAACTAGAAGTCAACAACAAGAAAAAATTGGAAAGACCACAAATACATGGAGGTTAAACAACAATAAATAACCTAACTTAACCTAAAGGAGTTAGAAAAATAACAAGAAATAAGGCCTAAAGGCAACAGAAGGAAGGAAATAATAAAGGTCAGAGCAGAGATAAATGATACAGAAACTAAAAAAACCAACAGAACAGATAAGTGAAAACAGGAGCTGGTTCTTTGAAAAATTAGTAATAACTCTAGCCAGGCTTATCAAAAAGAAAAGACAATAGGTCCAAATAAATAATATCACAAATGAGGGAGGAGAAATAACAACCAATACCACAGAAATACAAACAATTATAAGAGAATATTATGAAAAACTATAGGTCAACAATTAGAAAAACTGGAAGATATGGATAAATTCCAAGCACATATAAACTACCACAACTCAAACAGGAAGAAATAGACCAAAGAACAGACCAAAAACCGGCAGAGAAATTGAGTCAGTAATCAAAAAAGTCCCAATAAACAAAAGATAAGGACCACTGTGATCTTTTATATGTCTATCACTCAGAAAAACTTAAAAATTTTGAGAGACATTACAATAACACAACTCCTTCTTTCCCTTTTACTTGTGAACAGTTCATATCTACAAAAATTAAAAACACGAAAAGAATGGATGTTAAATCCTGTCCCATTTGAGTGATATATCTTAATAAAGCAAATGTGAAAATTTTTATGTCCATTTATACACTGCATGTAACACTAATTATAAAGATTACCAAATTGCAAAGAGATATGTTTAACTGTAACATCTTTTGAGACAAATTTAAAGTGAACTTAAATTTATTTTTACTTTTTTTTTTACTCATGAGAGACACAGGAAGACAGGCAGAGATACAGGCAGAAGGAGGAGAAGCAGGGTCCATGCAAGGAGCCTGATGTGGACTTGATCCCAGGAATACGGGATCACACCCTGAGCCAAAAGCAGACGCTCAACCACTGAGCCACCCAGGCGTCCCAAACTCAAATTTAAATATGATTGTTTGTTATATAAAAACTATCATAAGGTCATTAATAAATATTTTGAACATGAAACATTATATTCAGACAAAACTCCGTGAGAAGTAGAATAGAAAATATGAATCCAAGGCAAAAAGGATTGATGTATATTACCAGACATTAAAAAAGAGCTTATGTATATATACTTCTAAAAATAATGCTACTGACATCAAATTGCTATGTTGTTTAGATTCAGTTGGAGATACTTAGAAGACCGATTTAAAAGTCTTTAACTAAAAAGACAATATATACAGGTGCTTCTGGGTGGCTTAGTTGGTTGAGCTGCTGACTCTTGATCTTGGCTCAGGTCATGATCCCAGAGTCCTGGGATTGAGCCCTGTACTCAGCAGGGAGACTGCTTGAAATTCTCTCTCCTTCTCCCTCTGTCCCTCCCCTCATGCGCATGCATGCTCTCTCTCTCCCTCAAATAAATAAATCTTTTTTTTTAAAGATTTTATTTGTTTATTTATTCATGAGAGAGAGAGAGAGAGAGAGAGAGAGAGGCAGAGACACAGGCGGAGGGAGAAGCAGGCTCCAGGCAGGGAGCCCGATGCGGGACTCCACCCCGGGTCTCCAGGATCACGCCCTGGGCTGAAGGCAGTGCTAAAGCACTGAGCCACCCGGGCTTCCCATAAATAAAGCCTTTTAAAAAACACAATATTTACAATACCATCTTTTACAACTAAATAATCTCATAATTGACATTTTTAAGTAACTATGTAAAAGTAGATATATAATTTAAAATTTTTTTATAAGTGTAAAAGCAAAAAGGTGGAAAGATCAGTGTACTTTACTATCTGTAAAACTGGCCAAGATATAGAATGTGAGCTGATAATTATTTAATGAAGGTTAATAAATGTGAAATTCTTCATGTAGGTTTTAAACGTAATCTTTATATTTTCAGGAAGATTTTAAGAAACTGAGTTCTCCAGAGAAACAGTACCAATAAGATGTGTGTGTATATATATATTGCTTTGTATTATATGTACTTATATAGATAAGTACATATTATATATGTATCTATATATAAATACAAAAGAGATCTATTATAAGGAATTGGCTAATACTATTATGGAAGCTGACAAGCCCCCAGGTCTGCAGGATAAGTTAGCAAGCTAAAGACCCAGGAGAGCTCATCATGGTGTAGTTCCATTCAAATGTTAGAAGGCTCAAGAATCAGGAAGAACTGATGTTTCAGTCTGAATCAAAAGGCAGGAAAAAGCTGATGTTCACATTGGAAGGCAATCAGTCAGAAGGAATTCATTCTTAGCTGAGGGAGGGTCAGCCTTTCAGTTCTATTTCTACCTTCAACTGATTTGATGAGGCCCACTCACATTAGGGAGGCCAATCTGCATTACTCAGTCTACCAATTTAACTTTTTTTTTTTTAATTTTATTTTTTTAAGAGAGAGATATAGGACAAGAGCACATGACCTGGGGGAGGGGCAGAGGGAGAAGGAGAAGCAAAATTCCCACTGAGCAAGGAGCCTGATGTGGGGCTTGATCCCAAGACCCTGGGATCATAACCTGAGCCAAAGGCAGATGCTTAAATGACCAAACCGTCTAGGCACCCCTACCAATTTAATATTAATCTCATCTAGAAACATCCTTGTAAGAGTACTTAGAATAATGTTTGATCAAGTATCTGTGAGCCCTGTGGCCCAGTCAAGTGAACACAAAAATTAACATTCGTAAGTCCACCCCTTGTCAACTTGGCACCCATATGTATTTCTTTAAACTACACTTACGCTCCAGATGAAGACAGTATATGTCACAATTCCACACTCCTAGATCTATCTCCTAATGCTGTGTTAACCTGAGTTCCTTTTCATTGCACTACAGCCTGGAAACTTTGCATGTGGTATGTCAGGGAGGGCTGGCTTTGTATATTTATACAAAGCCCTTTTATAGGGCTCCTTTTGTATATTCTGCATGTCTCTGGAGTCACTGTCCTTTATTATTTGATGCCCAATGTCTTGGAAACTGTTGTTAAATATATTTTGCCCTGTTTTTCAGTTGTTTCAGGGATAAAGAGAAATCTGATCCTCATTAACATATCTTGGTCAAAGTGTGTCTTAAGGGTCTATGTTTTTACTTTAATTTTATATATTTTTTTTACTGTATCATAAAATTGTTCTATGATAAATGTCTGCAGAACCTAACTACTTACATAAATGACTAGAAAGCTTAAGAAATCCTGATTTGTAACTTCACAATTCTTCACACAATCCAAAGTATCCTGAGATTTTTAATATTAACTTGTACAAATTCAAGGTACCTAGGAAAGGTGTTAGGAGATTAGTTTTCAAATAAAAAGTGTAATTGTCTAAAGCAAAATGTGTTATATGCCCACTAGGTTTTTAAATGTTGCCTAGGTTGCAGGAGGCAACGAGGAAAAATAAAACACTTTATTTTGAAAAGCATATAGTTGATTCTTTAACAATACAAGTTTGAACTACATAGGTCTGCATATATGCGGATTTTTTTCTAATAAATATAGTACTGTAAATGTACTTTCTCTTTCTTATGATTTCTCAAAAACATTATCTTTTCTCTAATTTACTTTAAGAACACTGTATAATACATATATATATATATATACACATACATATAACACACAAAATACATCTTAATAGTATTAGTATTATTTATTAGTAAGGCTTTTGGTCAGTATTAGGCTATTAGTGGTTAAGTTTATGGAAGTCAAAACTTATATGTGATCTTTAACTGTGAAGGGGATCAGTGTCTTTAACTCCCATTTTATTCAAGGGACAAGGGTTTTTCTGCTTCTGGCCTGGCAAAAATTGCTTATCTGGCTATTAAGATGTTTGATATAAAATCTAAGTCTCAATATTATGGTGGAATGTGCCGTGAAGAGCTTGTATAGCTTCTTTAGGACTGTAATCTTGGCCTTTACTCTCCTGTTCCTAGCAAGCACAGTGCTGTCCAGAAATTGAGCAAGTTGATTAAGACCAGGGAAAAGGAACAAAAGAAGAGATAAAAAGACTGAGAAAATATTACAAAAGCCAAATACCAAAAATAAGAAAAAATGAAAACAGGATCTGCAACCAGAAGAAAATTCTTTGGAAAATCATATAAAGATTTTTCCCTTTGGATTTTATGACAGTATTGTTTAATAAGCAAAATTTGACACATAAGAAAGAATCATGTTACTTTTACCTCAGTGTTACATAACTTTTTTATAGTGGGTATAGAAGTTGGTTGGTGTCTGTTGATAGGTATGGTATATTAATACCATGCTACAAATTCCTTATAAATGACTTAGTTGTTTGTTATTTTGCAGACTATGCAATGAAATGAAAACATACTATGGGAAGAAATAACTTTAGATTCTATCTCAAATAATGACTTCTATTCAAATAATGGCTTAAGTTGGGTTCCTGTTCTAGACAGAGAATTTAAGAATTCTGAAAGTGAGAATTGTCCTTTCTTGGGTGCAATGTGTATTCTGGCATTAAAAAGATACATTATTTTTATTATTATTATTATTGCTTGTTTCTTGTAAAAGAATGACTTCTGGTAGTCTCAAAGCAAAGTAAGATTAATAAATGAATTCTTCAAAAATAAATAAATAAATAAAAAATAAATGAGTACTTCTAATTTCTGTATCTTTCTTCTAATTTACATCTTTAGAATACTGGTAATATCAGATAATATTTTGCTATTATTTTCCTTTACTTAACTTTTTACAGAGTTATCTTATTATGACTACAGTAATAGCTTTATTTACTATCAATTTTTAGTAGCTTGTTCATATTTTTCCCAATGCTAATATCAATTTAAAGTTTAGAAAACTGTTCAAGAATACTAACTTAATCTCTCCTTCCATTTTGAATGAGAGCCTTGCTGGATAAAGTATTCTTGGTTGCATGTTCTTCTCATTTAGGACCCTGAATATATCCTGCCAGCCCTTTCTGGCCTGCCAGGTCTCTGTGGAGAGGTCTGCTGTTACCCTAATACTCCTCCCCATAAAAGTCAGGGATTTCTTGTCTCTTGCTGCTTTAAGGAGGAGGGCGGGGGGTGGGGGTGAATGGGTGACGGGCACTGAGGGAGGCACTTGACGGGATGAGCACTGGGTGTTATTCTGTATGTTGGTAAATTGAACACCAATAAAAAATAAATTTATTAAAAAAAGAATACTAACTTAAAAATGAAACTACAGGTTCAAATAAATTTGATACTTTTCTTTAAGAGAAAAAAATACATATGGTCTCATTAATAAATTTAAATATAGTTTGTAGATATACAAACACATATCTTTTTTACATATAAAAGCAATATTTTTCATGTAATGCTCAAAATGCAACATTGATTGGTATGTTCTATACCTGTAAAATATCAGCAGGGTCTTCTTTTGCAGATGCAACCAACAAAGTATGCCCATTGATAACTCCTTCTGCCAGGAAATACTTGAAGAGCAAAGAAGAATAAATATTATATTTATCCTCTTCTGTAAAAAAAGAAAAAAATATACTCAGAATCCTACCATACGCCAAGCACACTAAGATGTTTTTATAATTTTTCTCCTTAAAACAACTATATGAAATGAGGCAATAATTGTCTTCCTAAGGTATGGTTAGATAGGCTAAGAGACTTATCTAGATAGTTAATCGGAAGTGAGTACTTTTAATATAGTCTGATTCCAAAATTATTCTCCATCCTCAACACCACCGCTGATATCCACAAAGTTTAGAGGGTTATGTATGATTATAGCAAAGAAATCACAATTTTTTTTTCCTTACTAAGATTTTTTTTTCAGGTTCTGCATCTCTAAAATGCTTATTCTTATCAATCAACCAATTTGTAAACTCACACATTTCTTACATGCCATAATACTTAAGCACTTAGTGTATGAGGTCTGAAAATTAATGTTTATAAAATTTGTGAAAATAGTATTACTTCTACGTTTGTGTTTTTGGTCTTATCCAACAGCAATTTAAAATTGAAGACCTTATTTTTTTTCAAGATTTTATTTGACAGAGAGTAAAGAAAGCATGAACGGGAGAAGGGCAGAGGGAGAGAGACAAGCAGATTCCATGTTCAGCAGAGAGCCCCAGGCAGGGCTTGATCCCAGGACCCTAAGAATATGACCTTGGCTGAAGTCAGATGCTTAACTGACTGAGCCACCCAGGTGCCTCATAAAAATGAAGACTTTGAGAGTTATTAAATTTGTACTACATGTTTTCCTAAATAGTTCTTTTATCCTTTGTTATTCCTTTATCTTCCCCTCTTTTTGGATTTTTATGAAGAAAAATGATATGCCAGGTTTCTTTGACAAAATTTTAAAATATTTTTGAGATTTTGTGATATAATATAAGCAAATTAAGTATATCTTTTTCTTAATATTACTGATAAGCTACTGATAAAAGCCTACACTTTTTACATTAGCTTTCTTTTACTACTTTGACCACAACACAAAGAGACAAAGGTAGATTTATTGAATTACTTGAAATGCAATTATTAATTTATTCAACAAATACTAACTGAATACCTATAGTATGCCAGGCATTGTTAATATTTGTAAAAACTATGCTATTAAAGAATATTCCTATGAAGTTTGAACTTAAGGTAATGTTAGTACTGTGCAACTGTAAGAATAAAACATGAATAAAACATTAAAAATTAATATTTGAAGGCACTGCAAAGCAATGAAAAGCAGATAGCAACCACAGCAGTTTCCTTCTTTAAGATCGTGATCATGACATGTAAGAATTTCAAGTTTCCGGGTTTTTTTCCTAAAATTGGGTACTTAATCTCCCTTAGCTCTGGCCGCTTTAAATCATATCTTTTCCAACTGAGGGTGGCAGAATGTAAAATTCAGTGTTGTCAAAATAGCTGAAAGTTTAGGGGGAAAATCCCTGAAGTAAGAGCTCTGCAAAGTTTATCAAATGTGTCCAAATCCTTGGTTAACCACTAAGCTATCAATGAATGAGTGGGAGAAAGAAACAGTAAGTAGGAAAGCGAGAACAGGATAAAGTTGAAAGACAACTAAAGCATGCGAGATTTACAAATTTGAGACTCCTTTGAAGGTATGCATTTCCCAATGAGCAGAATCTTGTCATAAAGAAGCTGAAGTCTTATTGACTTGAAAGGCCGGGGACAAATCTCAGGGCTGAGAATCACAGGAAGTGTGAGGCCCCAAATGAGTATAAATTCTGTATAAATATTTGATTCTCGGGGCACCTGGGTAGCTCAGTGGTTGAGTGTTTGCCTTTGGCTCAGGGTGTAATCCTGGGGTCCTGGGATTGAGTCCCACATCAGGCTCCCCAGAGGGAGCCTGCTTCTCCCTCTGCCTATGTCTCTGCCTCTCACTCTGTGTCTCTCATGAATAAAAATTTAAAATATTTTAAAAAAATTAGCTCTCTTCTAAGTTCTGATTGTAAGAGACGACCCTATGTGACCAGGTTAAAAAAGCAGAATCTAAAACCTAGAAAACTGAGTAGAGGTAGATACTATCTGCTGCACAGTATGTTGAAGTGAGAATTAATTTAAGATCAGGCAAGTTAACTGTTTACTAAAACAAAAATCCTGAAATCCTTGGGAAAACAGAAAGGAATTCAGAATCATTAAAATGCAGTTTTTTACAATGTAAAGATTTTAGCCAAAAATTACTGAATATGATCCATACTGGGGAAAACACAACCTACAAAAATGACTCAAAGTAAAATATATTGAAAGTATTAAAGGAGGAGCACTAGCCGGCTCAATCAGTAGACCATGTGATGCTTGATCTGAGGGTCTTGAGTTAAAGCCCTATGCTGGGTTTGGACTTACTTAATTAATTAAAAAAAAAACAACAACAAAAAAAACCCACAGGTATTAAAGGAAAGTATCTTCAATAACTGAACAGAAAAGGAATATCAACAGAGAATGAGAAACTATAAAAATGAATCAGATAGAAAATTTAAAGTTTAAAATTATCACTCCTTATATGAAAAATTTATTTGGTGATCTCACAAGATAGGAGATAAAGGAAAAATATAACTGGTATACCTGAAGGAAGCTCAACAGAAATTAACTGAAGAACAGAGAAAAATATTAAGATAACTAAACAGCACCTCAGAGACCTGGAACAATACAGAGCAGTCCAAAACATATTTAAGCAGAGTCTTAAGACATTGGGAGACAATAAAAAACAGAAACAATATTTCAAGAAGTCATGGCTAAAAATTTCCTAAATTTGACGAAATATTGATTTAAGAAGCACCAGAAGCCTCTCCACGGATAAATGCAAAAAACCTAAATCTAAGTACATCAGAGCTAAATCTTGGAAACAAAAGGGAGAAATGACATGTGACATACAGAGGTACCATCATAAAATTAACAAGTGATTTCTCATCAAAAACAATGAAGGCAAAAAAAACAAAACAAAACAAAACAAAACAAAAAACAATGAAGGCTAGATGATATGATAATTTTGTATTCCAAAAGTTGAAAAAGAAACAACTTGATTAAAAATTCTAAATGTGTAAAACATATTTAACAATTGAGGTGAAATACTATTTTCAGATAGGACAGCAGACTTCTACTACAGGACTCTAAAAGCTAAAGGACTATTATACAACATGGCAAACTACACTTATAGGAAGTAAGAAAGATTACAAATAATGACAGATATGTGGGAAATTATAACACTCTGTGATCATGTAAATATGCACTTATGTGCATGAATGTGTGTGTATATATGTATATAGATAGGTGTGTGTATGTGTATAAATTGCTTCTTAGAATTCCTTTAAAAATATTAATGCTTAAGGCAAAACTAATAGAAGAGCAAAGAAAGACATAAATTCAATTTGGAGATTTTATCATACATTTCTTAGTAATTGGCAGAACTAAGGGGGAAAATCATCAAGAAAATAGAAAATATGAACAATCTTATAGACTATCTTATATAATATACAGTTCCAGACTATACATTCTTCAGGCATTTAGAATGTACATCAAGACAAACAAATGCTATTCCAAAAAACAAGCCCCAATATATTCCAAAATGTTAAAATCTTACCTTAGAAATTGAAATTTTAAAAATTCCATTTATGATTAATTCCAAAAACATGAAATATTTTGGAGAAATTTGACAATATATATGTATGAATTAGCTCTACACTGAAAAGTATAAAAATTCTGAAAGTCAGTAAAGAAAATGAAATAAATGGATACGTATATTATGTTCAGGGAATACAAGACTCATATCTTTTCAAACTGATCTATAGATTTAGTGGAATTCCAATGTAAGCCCCATAGACTTTTGAAGAAATAGATAAGCTAACTCTGAAATCTACACAGAAATTCAAAGGTCCTAGAATTTGAAAGTGAATAGCTGGCGGACTTACTATCTACTTTAAGACTTAGAATAAAGCACAACAATCAAGGAAATGTGGAATTAGCTAAAGGATAGAAATATAGAACAATATTAAGGAATAGAGTCCAGATCAACCTACATAATTGATTTTTTACTAAGGTAGAGAAATAATTGTTTTTTTCAACAAATTGTCCTGCAATAATTAGATACCCAGATGCAAAAGACAACAAAAACCTTGATCTTACACCATACTACAAATTTAAAAGACCAACACAATTTCTATCTTACTTCATACTAATACTCAAAAATTATCTTGAAATGGATCACAAAACTAAATATAAGAGCTGAAACAATAAAACCATTAAAAGGAAACATAGGGAATAACTTTGTAACCTTGAAATAGACAAAGATTTCTCAGAGTATGGAAGCATGAACCAGGATAGAAAAAAAGAATGGACAGCAAGCTACAAAAAGAAAATATTTGCAATAAATATATCTGACAGAGAACTGGTATCCAAAACATATACTAAAAACTCTTTTAATTCAGTAAGAAGACAAACTACCCAATATAAAAAAGACTAAAATATTTTAATACATCCTTCACAAAAGAAGACCCATGAACGTCCAATTATTGTATAAAACGATGTTTAATAGAATAAAACATAAAACAAATGCAAACTAGAAACACTGAAAAGCCACTATATCCCTACTAGAAGAGGTAAAATAAAAATACAATATCAAGTATTTACACGAATGTGCAACAAATAAAATGCTTCTACATCGCTAGTGGCAATGAAAAGTGGTACAGTTACTTCGGAAAATAGTTTGGTGGTTTCTGATAAAGTTAAATTTACACTTATAGGAGCCAGCAATTCCCCTCCTGCATGAGACATGAAAACACATGTCCATACATAGTTGCATACAGAATGTTTATGACAGCTTTTTTGGTAACAGCCAAAAGTTGCAAAAAACACAAATTTCCATCAACTCGTGAATGGAAAAAACGGTACACATACACATGAAATAATCCTCAACAATAAAAGAAATAAACTAATGTCCATGCAATTTGGATGAATCTTAAAAACATTAAGCGAAGTGAAAAAAAGCCAGACACAAAAAGCATGCATGGTTCCATTGCCGTTATGTGATATTCTAGAGAAAGTAAAACTAATCTCTAGTGATAAGAAGGAGTTAGGTGCTTGGGGCCAGAAAACTCTTTGGGCATGAGAAAATTTGGGGGGATGATACAATGTTTTACATTTTGATTGTTGTGGTGGTTCTATGAGTATTTATATTTTAAAATCTCACTAAAATATATACTTGAAATGTTTGTTTGAAATTTATAATTCAATAAATTTGGTTTACTGAAACAATTTCCTAATTTGCAACTAAAACTAAAATACCCAATGGTAACTTGTTTATAAACCTTCTCACACAGTGTATTAAAGCAAATCCATGACCAGAAGTATAGCAGATTCATATCAAGTTCAATTTTATATATTAAAGAAGACAGCTAGTTTTTTAATACTATCATAACAAGTTAAAAGTTAATATCCACAAATCTAAAAGACACAAAATGCACTTGATATGGATTTAGGAGCAATTCATGAGAGTTTTTGTGTGTAAAGGAAAACAATGCCTCTGCAATGCTCACAGCTGACAGGTGGAAAAGCAAGCAGAGAAATGTAGGTGAGATGACCATCACTTCCTATTCACTAACACAGCTACCATGCTGCAAAAAAACAAAAACAAAAGCAAAACAAAACAAAACAAAAAAACACAACACCTCATTCTACATAACTAACAATTTATCTCTATTCAACTTTAGAAAAAAACAGTCATGTTTAAAACAAGAATTAATTTTATCTTAAGGAATTACTACTAGGTCAGTTTCCAGAAGCAACCATATAAACCAAGGTCATTAAAAATCACTGATGTAAAAACCAAATCAAATACTAAAAATCTTAGTTCCTAAGGCTGACATTTTTACATGGAAAATTTAATTTTTTTCAAGATTTTATTTATTCATGAGAGACACAGAGAGAGAAAGAGGCAGAGACACAGGCAGAGGCAGAAGCAGGCTCCCTGCGAGGAGCCTGATGTGAGACTCCATCCCAGGACCTGAGCCAAAGGCACTCAACCACTGAGCCATCCAGGCGGCCAGGAAAATTTAAAACTTTAAAAATTCTTCCACCATCCATCATCCTTACAGAATTATTGCTAAAATTTGCTATATTGCCTTTCAGTATTTTTTCTGTGGATTTTTTTAATATGGTTACAATTACTGAATTTTGTATCCTGGTATTTTCACTTAATTTCACATACTTCATAGTCCTGTAGCTATCATGTCTCAGGGTGCATAATATTATAGAGGATGTATGTGCTATTAATTTACTTCATCATCCCTCTACCATGGACTTTTCTTTCTGCTTTCAGGCTTTTGTAACTATTGTTACTATTTGTTACTATTAAATACAGAAGTACTAAGTGTCTCAGATCTCACATATCCAAGATGGAACCACTAACTCATTATTTTTTTCTATGAAATGTGGTCCTTTTTTAAAAAATCAGGATTTAGGGAATCCCTGGGTGGCGCAGTGGTTTGGCGCCTGCCTTTGGCCCAGGGCGCGATCCTGGGGTTCCAGGATCGAATCCCACGTCAGGCTCCCGGTGCATGGAGCCTGCTTCTCCCTCTGCCTGTGTCTCTGCCTCTCTCTCTCTCTCTCTGTGACTATCATAAATAAATAAAAATTAAAAAAATAAAAATAAAAAAAATAAAAAATCAGGATTTACTTTGACACCTCCTCTCCCTCTTTCTCTTTCCTTAAGATCCTGTTAAATTTATTTTCAAAGTATTTCTGAAATTTGACCACTTTCCATCATGCCAGCCAGTGTCACTCCCCTAGTCATGCCACCAATAACTCTTGCCTAGACAACTGCAATTGCTTATTTATTTCTTTGCATCCACTCTAGTCCTCCCATTTAGTAGTGACCTTTTGAAAATACAAACCCAATCATGTTACTTCCCTACTTAAAATTTTTTAGTGTTTTCCCAGTGCTCTTGAGAGAAAGAACTAAATCCTTTAACATGGTCTACATGCTCTAGTAGTTGCTGCCACACAATGTGTATAAATGAAAATAGTAGTGTAAAAAGTGGTATAATACTGTCATTTCCCTATAAAAGGACATGATGCTTATTTAACAACTTTTCAGGAAAGGAAGAAATAAACCTACTTAATTAGAAAAGTAAAAATAATTATTTGTAAAGTTAAGGACACATATTACGTGACCCAGTAAGGGAATGAACTAAGTTAGGTAAGTACTTCCTAAACCAGGGAGAGACACCTACCTACAGATAAGAAATGTCTGGGTGGTGTGGTTGGCTAAGCATCTAACCTTTGGTTTTTCAGCTCAGGTCGTGATCTCAGCGTTGGGAGATTAAGATCCATGTCAGCTCTGTGCTCAGCATGGAGTCTACTTGAGATTTACTCTCCCTCTCCCCTCCCATTTGTCCTCTCTCAAGTAAGTAAATCTTTTCTAAAAAGTGACTGATTTATCATAAATGAGGAGTAACAATAAACTAGACGGTAGAATTCTTTTTCTATCTATTTTAAATGAGTGAGAGTTGTAACTTTTTTCTTCCCTACATACAAGCCCTACTGATCTTATCTACACTCATAGCTTAAATTACTATCTCTGGTAGCCATACTAAATCTTAAGTCAGGACCTTTGAATAAATTACTTCGCCTTTTTGGCTAGCTAATTCCCTCAAATCCTTCCAGACACAAATTAGGTAAACTCATCTTTGGAGAAGCATTCCTCAAGCCTGGGTGAGATGATCGGAGTGCCCTGGAGAATCTTGTTAACTCCTACAGAAGCATTTACTACACATATTAACATTTCTCCATCAAGCTTAAAAATCCTCATGGGAGAGAATGCATCTTATTGTTGTATTGCTAGTAGTAGATACATACTATACACTTAGCAAATATTTGTATAATTAAGGAAAAACCTAAAAATCTATTTTGTCTTGTAAATCAGCCAGATCTACTATAGTTTGGCTGAAACCACACACACACACACACACACACACACACTCTCTCTCTCTCTTTCTATTAATAGTTATTGACCTGTTTTCTTCAGGCTCCTATGAGGCAGGCAAAACTAACAGGAGAAAGATTGCCTATTTAGGGATTAGCAAAAAAACTAAGCTCTTCAAGCTGAAAATCACCATTTTTGTTAAACAAATTTCGAAGTTGTACACTAAGCATTTAATTATTTAGTGAGTCCCTATAACACTGGGAAAGCAAAAATGATAACGTTTGACAGAACTGCCAAAAAGCAAATGTAGCTCTGGCCCGAGTTAATAGCCTAATTCTTAGGTTGAGAGAGATGGTTGTCTTAGTCTATTCTATAGTGGTGGACCAAACTGACATTAGTATATTTCATTTGGGGACTTACAGAAATTAAAGCATATTCAGAATGAAGTGACCAGGATGGTGAAAGAACTTAAAAGCATGAAAAATGGGATATTTAGTTGGAAGAAAATGAGACCCAAGGGAAGCAAGAAAGCTGTCTTCAAATATTTGATGGGCTGTCATACATAAATGGAATCACACAAGAGGTAGAATGAAGCCTAATGGATAAAAACAACAGGAATATCAATTTTTCCCTAAGATCAAAGTCCAAAGGAGCTGCCCCTTTCATTGTTCTGACAATGCTATTAAAATCAACAATGACTTTCTAATTATCTATTTTCTTGGACTTTAAAATCTTTATCTAATTTATCTATTGAAGTTATTACTGCAGATGAATTTCTTCTTAGAACTACACTCTCCCTCTCCACTCATATCCCCTATTTTTAAGATACTTTTTGTTCTCAATTGCCCTGCTTCTTTAGACAGTCTTTATATATGTAAACAGTTTATACAGAGTTCTCATTTCTTTGGTAAATAAATATGAAATGGTTCTACTGAATTTTTCTAGTCACTACTTTCAGCTATGCTATGTCAAATCGTCCTTTTCACATCTCTTGACATCTAGAGCTAGTTCAATGATTTTCTCAACAGTTTCAGTTCTTAACACTTGGAACAGTCAAGTTTAAAACTTTAACATTCAGTTCAATGCTTCCCCCTCCCCCCACCTTCACTACAGACTAAGACTTGTGGCTTAAAAGTCTTATAGGGACAGAGGGGTTCTAAGGAAGTTTTTTTTTTTTTTTTTAAGATTTTATTTATTTATTCATGAGAGACAGAGAGAGAGAGGCAGAGACACAGGCAGAGGGAGAAGCAGGCTCCATGCAGGGAGCCCAACGTGGGACTCGATCCAGGGACTCCAGGATCACGCCCAGGGCTGAAGGCGGGTGCTAAAGTGCTGAGCCACCCAGGGATTCCAGGAAAGGAAGTTTTAAAAATACCTCTTCCTCTATATCTTCTCTCCAAGTCTTAGTTCTATTGTTGGGAGAGCTGGGGGAAGAAAGTGGTAGTGATCAACTTACATAATTGGCTGTTTGGTCCCTAGCCTTCAATATGATCTCGTCTATTTAATATATAAGACTGCTGCTTTTGCAGCCTATGCAGTTATGGTGGTTTCCATGTAAGTGGTGAGTGTGGTTTTTGTGGGTAGTGTTCAGTTCACTTTGGCCACATCTGTCACTGAAAAACGCTTCTGAGGTAGCATCTAGGTTTGTGGGGTTGACCATTAATTCATATTCAACTTCTGCTCTGGAAATGTTAGCTACTGCTGTCATTATTATATTTCAGTATACAATCTATCCCAGCAGGCCTCCCTCCTTTTTCTACACCAGACACAGAAAATAGTCTTGTCGAAAATGCTGACAAACTGTAGGAAATTTAAAGGAGGCTTCCCCCAAGGCCTCTCTCACCATGCAATACTCACAGATGGGCTTACAGGTTCAGAAGTTTGGTAAGAAATCCATTGGGAAACATGGATGCCAGTCTCTGTCTCTTGCAAGCATCTTCAGTGTCTATGTCTAATACCCTTGGAAACCGTAACCACTTACTTGCCAGAGTGAGGGATCAGTTTTGAACTTGAATAGTAATATTCCTTCTCTCTCTAATCCTTGCCTATGATGCCTGGTAATGGTGGTGATGGTGATGGAGTTAAAAGGAAGTAGCTGTGGGAGATCTTTGGGTCTGCAAGGAGGTATTTAATCCCAATTGCAGGAAAGTGGGAACTGAAACCTTTGCCTTCTTTTTCTCACCATGGACCATACTCACCAATTCTGAGGTACTCAACATCCTATTAAAGCTAATCCTGACCGCTAACTATATGCTAAACATGGTGCAATGCACATCTCATGCATTGGTTTATTTAATCCAAATAATAAGTTGTAAGATAAATGTTAATTCCTATCTTACAGGTAAAGAAAGAAGGCACAGTGAAAGCAAACAACTTGCCTAAGACATGGCTAGTAAATCACAGAGCCATGATTTGAATCTGGGCAGTCTGATTCCAGAGGCTATGCTCTTAACCTCTTTCATGGGCTTATTTTCCTTTATTCCTTAAGTACTGATGTGCTTTGGCTTTAGATTTTGACTTGCTTTTCTTTTTATTCTAGTTGTTCTTAGTCTTTCTTGGAGTCTCAGACCACTCTGAGAATCTGCTGTAAGATATATATTACCCTAAAAATATCACAGTCATACACAAATTTACATATACTTTGAGGGAATTAATAGACTCCCCTAAAGTTCCCTCCAGGGCCTATAAACCTGGGCATTTTAATACATGCCTATGAATGACTTTAATGAAAACCTCTTTTGAATATTAGTCAAATAATGTTGGCACCTGGGTATCAAAGTCAATCAAGTCTCCAACTCTTGGTTTTGGCTTGGGATATGATCTTAGAGTGGTGGGATGGAGCCCACATCAGGCTCCGTCCTCAGCAAGGAGTCCACTTCTCTCCTTCTCCCTCTCCCTATGCCCCCTCCCCCATCTCAAATAAATAAATATATCTAAAAAAATAAAATAAAAAGGAAGCACAGAAGTAGAAATCAATATTCTTGGGAGAGACCTGTATTAAAGGAGAAAAATGTAGAGAAATGCTATTTTACATCAGAGCAATCTAAGCATAGCTAGTGAAACATTTAGAATCTAATATACATAATGAAATGCAGAAATAGAAAAGTTAGGTAGTATTGTTATGTCAAAATATGGTAAAGAATTTATGATTTCAAGTCTCAAAAGTACAGTAACATCATCTCATGTCTCAATTAGAGTAATGAGTATTTCCATCAGTTCAAGTTTCTACCTTACTCCTGAAGGGCATCCTTCATAACATCTCTTTTTTGCTCAAAGCACTCTATGATGGGCAGCCCGGGTGGCTCAGCGGTTTAGCACTGCCTTCAGCCCAGGGTGTGATCCTGGAGACCTGGGATGAGTCCCACGTTGGGCTCCCTGCATGGAGCCTGCTTCTCCCTCTACCTGTGTCTCTGCCTCTCTCTCTCCCTCCCCCTCTGTCTCTCATGTATAAATCAATAAAATACAAATCACAGAAAATTTGTAATTAAAAAAAAAAAAAAACCCACTCCAAGACTACCTATTTCTTGCCACTATAAAGTAACTTTTTTAGCCCGGCTTTCACAGTACTCATTCCTTCATTCAAGCATGTATTTACTCTGCCCTTAGATGGTTCCCATGGTCACAAAGCTTATAGTCTACAGAATAAGATACATGCTTGGGTATTTTCAACAAAGTGCAGTAAGTACCATGATGTAAATAACACTACAGAGGTATACAGAAGAAATACAAAGCAGGAGTGAGGGTAAGGAAAGCAATAATTAAAGAAGTCTTTCTGGAAGAGCATCTAAGTGGAGACTTAAGGGATCATTAAGAGTTAGGATAAGAAAGGGAAAAAAAGAGACAGCTAGAAAGAATTTAAGCAAAGGCCTGTAGAGAATGACACTTGGATGTAATTAAAAGTCTAGGGTGATAAACAGAAAGCTTGAGGAGAGAATGCAAAGAGATAAGACTGAAGTGAATCAGCAATGGCAGATCATTAAAGGCCTTATAATCTAGGCTACTGAATCTGGATCTTATAGTTAAGATGGTTAGAGAGCACAGAAAGGTCTTAAGCAAGGATATATCATGATTAGATTATATATCAGAAAGTTCATTCTAGCTACAGTATGAAAATGAACTGAAGCAAGAAAACACTGGAAGCAACTTAAGAAGCTGTTATAATTTCTGTGAGGGTTGTGGATTAGGGTCACCACAGCAGGAATAGAGAGAAGTAGACGGAATTCTAAAATCTTTAAAAGGTGAAAAAAAAAAACCTTCAGTATTTAATGCTTATTGGATGTGTACAGGGTGAGAGACAAGTATATCACTCAGGTCTCTGGCATGTATCACTCAATAGACTGAATAATCCAGGAATCAGCAGAAGAGGGGGGATAGATTTAGAGGAATGGGGTAGAATTTGGAGATAAGGGAAGTTCAGTTCTAGACACATTGATTTTGAGATTCCTGTAAGATCTTCAAAAGAAAATGTTGAAGGGAGTTGATTATTATCTCTTTATTTCTCTGTGGATCCTATGTATGTAGCAATGCCTAGGGATTACCGATTATTTACAGAAAATGAGTACCGCCCCCTCCCCTTCCCCGCATCATTCAGTTATGGCAGGAACAGAGACCTCCCAGGGAGAGTATGTAGCACTAGGAGAGGAAGAGGATATCAGTATTTTACAGAGAGGCAAAGGAGTCTTAAAAAACAAAAGCAGAGGGATAGAAGGAAAACCAGAACAGAATGTTATAACAGATCCAAAGGAAGAGAGTACTTCAGGGAAAGAGTGAATAACCACATCAGTTGTTGCAGAGATCAGGAAGGAAGAGACCTGAGAAGCATTTCTTGGGTTTAGCCATGAAGAAGGTCACTAATGTCTCTGGCTAAGGTGGCTTCAGTGATGTGCTACTGGATGAAGTTAATCCAGGAATGACTGAAATATCATGAAAATGTATAAAATGTACAGACTATTCAAGAGGCTTGGCTATAAAAGGGAAGAAAAAAAAGGAATAGTTAGAGGAGTGGGGTTTTAAGCACGGAGAATTTTCTTCTTTAAAAAGGAAACAAGGCTTGAACACAGATCTGAGTATATTTAAGTACACACAGGAAAGAACTAAAAAAGAGGAAGAAGTTAAAGAAGAGAAAATTGACATTGCCATTCCTTGGAAAGGTGGAAGGAGGAAAGATCTACTGCTCAGGTGAAAGGATGATTCTCAAACAGGAGAAGATACAAGACATCTTCCCATGTGTGCATAGTGATGAGCACTGAGGTTTGACAGTGGGAATTTGGGTGTATTCTCAACTGAAGACACTACTTTTGCCATGTGAAATGCTGCAAGTTATCTGAGAAAATGAGGGAGAAAGTAGTAATGCTGGATGTTTGAGAACAAGAAGGTTTGAAAAGGCCACTGAAGTTATTGACAATGAAAAAGATGTGAGGACAGATATAAAAGTTACTGGCAAAAGCTGAAAGCTTACTTGAAGTTGGGTATCATGAAGGTCTCTAATAAATGACAGAAATAAGTAAGTCAATATATGGAAGCAGTGAGATGATATAAAAGGTAGAAAAGCTAAAGGTATAAATCTCACTCTGGAAAAAACTTTAAGATGAATTAGTAGGTTTTAGTGTAAAATGATGATTTAATGTCAGAGAAACCTGCTTGCAAATCTCAGCTACTAAGTGTGTGACCTTGGCAAGTACCTTGACTTCTCTCAAAATTCCAATCTCCTGTAAAACTAAATGATAAAATACATTATCAAAGGTTTGGCATGGGGCAGCCTGGGTGGCTCAGCGGTTTAGCGCTGCCTTCAGCCCAGGGTGTGATCCTGGAGACCCGGGATGGAGTCCCATGTCGGGCTCCCTGCATGGAGCCTGCTTCTCCCTCTGCCTGTGCCTCTGCCTCTCTCTCTCTCTGTGTGTCTCAAGAATAAATAAATAAAATGTTTTTTTTTTTTTTAAAGATTTATTTATTTATTTATTTATGATAGAGAAAGAGAGGCAGAGACACGGGAGGAAGGAGAAGCAGGCTCCATGCCGGGGGCCTGACATGGGACTCGATCCCGCGACTCCAGGATCGTGCCCTAGGCCGAAGGCAGGCGCTAAACTGCTGAGCCACCCAGGGATCCCCCAATAAATAAAATGTTAAAAAAAAAGGTTTGGCATGATACGCAGCACACAGTAAATCCTCAATAAATATTATATATTTCAATAATAATATTTAAGATATTAGAGTTTGTCTTGCATGAAATGGGTATTATACAAAGCAAATTAGAAAGATTTAGAAGGGATAAGAAGAGTAGGAAATTGAATCTACAGAAGGAAGAAAAGAGTATTACAGAGATAAAAGTGACAGAGAAGATCATTGGAATAGCTTAATTTTTGGACAATGACCAAAAATAACAAAGAGGTAAAGGATGATGGATTTAGCTGGCCATAAAGTTAAAAAACAAAAATCCCAGCATTCCTCTAGTGATTGAAAAGTAAATAGCCTTGCCTCTGCATACTACAATTTGAGAAGCTGGTCTAAGGTTCTGAAGTTTTACAATATGAAATCTACAAGTAGATAGTTGAGGCAAGAAACCCAGGGGAAAGAAGCCAAACTTTCCCTCTAATTCCAAATAAATAATCTCTACTTTTCGAGAGCTTTACTACATAAGCATACTATGTTGATGTCCACTTTTGTACATTAAATAGTTTTCCATCTGAGTACTTCTCTCTCTTGGGTTCCCCTCAACTTCTACCCATAGATTGATTCAATTTAAGCCTTTTCTATACCTTTTATATCTGCAAAAACATACACATACTGTGCATATTTATTCCATGTGCAATCAACATCCAGTTTAAGTTCAGAAAGGGTAAAAATCAAGACTTATTATTATTTAAGGATTTTATTTATTTATTCATGAAAGACACATAGAGAGGCAGAAACATGGGCAGAGGGAGAAGTAGGCTCCATGCAGGAGCCCAATGTGGGACTGGATCCTGGGACTCCAGGATTACACCCTGAGCTGAAGGCAGATGCTCAACCATTGAGCCACCCAAGCGTCCTAGTAAAAACCAAGATTTGTACTGCCTAGCAGAGCTAAACACACTGTAAGTGCTTAGATGCTTCAGGACAAAAGGTCAGGTAGTTTTACTAAAAAACTGCAGAGATACCAATTTGTCATATTACAATCTTTCAACAAGTTGTACTATTATAAAATAAGTTAAGAAAAGTACAAAATACAATACAAAGCAAGTATTGGTAAGCTTTTTCCTAAAGAGTCAGAAAATAAGTATTTCAGACTTGTGAATGGTCTCTGTTGAAACCACTCAACCCTGCTCTTGTATCACAGAAGCAACCATAGACAATGTACAAATAATTAAGCATGGTTGTGTTCCAATAGAACTTTATTTATAGATAGGTCACTGGCCCACAGGCTATAGTTTGCCAACTGGTGCATAATAAGGAAAATGCTTCCGATTTATTACACGGTGTAAAAGAAAAAACAAAGCTCAGCAATTTCAGAAAGGTTGAAGGCAATCAATGAGAAAATATTATGATATCCTATGAGAAATATATTGAGAGTGCTTAGTTTTTGCTAGTACATGAAATAATAAAATAGTGAAAAGAGTAGCATAGTCTAAGGTGAGCCTCATGATTGCTATTTCCTAGTATTCATGCCTTTGTATAATCTCTTCTTTTTGACTGTGTGTGGAAGCTGTGACTTGTTTCTAACCAGAAGAATATGGCAAAGGTAATAGGATGTCACCCCTTTTGTAACATAAAACTGTAATATCTGTCTTGCTGAGATACATTCTTCTTCACTTTTTTGAAGAAATAAGATCCCATGTTGTGAGCTGCTCTATGGAGAGGCAGCCTCTGACTAACAGGGAGCAAGGAACTGAATGCTGCCAACAACCATGTGAGCCTGAAAGCAGATCCTTCCCCTGCCAAGCCTTCAGATGAGAACCCAGTCCTAATTTTGACTGTTGGCTTGCAGAAGACCCTGATAATCTGTGCTTGGACTTCCAAACAACAGAAATCATGAGATAATAAATGTGTGTTGTTTTAAAACTAAGTTTGTGTTAATAATGTTATACAGTAATAACTAATAGAAAAGTTATACTCAGAGCTAGTTGTAATTAACTGTCCAACACTATATCACTTGTTTCCTACTTCTAGAATGAAAATGATATAATTAACATAAGCAATTAACTTAAAAATAATGCACTCATGTGTCACATAACTTGTAATGACTGACAATTTCTTTTTTTTTTTTTAAAGATTTTATTTATTTATTTATTCATGAAAGACACAGAGGAAGAGAGAGGCAGAGACACAGACAGAGGGAAAAGCGGGCTCCATGCAGGGAGCCTGATGTGGGACTTGATCCCCGGACTCTAGGATCATGCCCTGGGCCAAAGGCAAGCACTAAACCGCTGAGCCACTCAGAGATCCCCAATGACTGACAATTTCTATTAAATCTTTTGATGCTCAATATCTCTGCAAACAGATCAGGATCCTTCATTTTAAAAGAAACTGTATAAACTAAATATTTATGCCATTCCTTTACTTTTGATACTTTAACGATGTCCCAAATTTATCCTTGCACCAGACTATCAAAAAGCAATTTAAATATAAACATCTCAAAATCTAGTCCAGTACTAAAGAATGAAATATGTTTAAGGAAAAGTCTGTCTTTGATTTTCTAAGTAAATGGAGGGGTCTCTTAGTTATTCAATTGAGAATGACTTATTATAAATTCATATTCATTTATTTAGCTATATTTGGAAGCTACCCTGGGTTTCTGGCAGTGCTCACTATCTCTAGTTTTTATAGTTCCATTACTACTGAAACCGTGAGTACCCTGTTCTGCAAGCGCGTACTCATGTGCATGCACACACTTATGTGCACAATTGCCTTGGTAAATGAGTAATTTATTTCAAGAGAAATCATTAAAAAATTGCCAATCTATAGTGAAAGTCTATTAATTTAAGCCATCTTCATGTTTCAACTTTAACTTCTGGAATAAAAAAAATCTTTGACTAATGAGCAATATAGCAATGCCCTATGCTCTTAACCACTGACTTTATTTCTTTTAAAGATTTTATTTATTTATGAGAGATACACAGAGAAAGACAAAGACATAGGCAGAGGGAGAAGCAGGCTCCCTGTAGGGAGCCTGATGCAGAACTTGATCCCAGACCCCGAGATCATGACCTGAATCGAAGGCAGATGCTCAACTACTGAGCCACCCAAGTGCCCCCCTAACAACTGACTTTAAATCTCCATAATTGGTTTATATTTGGAACAATTCAAACATCTTTTAAGGCAGACTTCATCTACTGTACAAGTTTTATTGACCTGGGAATGTAAAGTAGAGAACCTAGTATATAAAACTACTGCTAATCTAATCTTCCAAAAATGTGAAAATGTTTCCAAATTTTGCTTTAAATTTTCCTTTTATATTTTATTTTTTGGGGTTTTCCTTTTTTTAAAAAAAAAGATTTATTTTTTTTAAAAAGATTTATCTATTTGAGAGAAAGACAGAGAGAGAGAGAGACAGAGAGAGAGAGAGAGACAGAAAGAGAGAGAGAGAGAGAGAGAGAGAGAGAGAGAGAGATAATGGGTGGGGGAGGGGCAGAGGTAGAGGGAGGGAGAGAATCCCAGGCAAACTTTCCACCAAGCACAGAAGCCAACAGGGAGCTTGATTCCAGATTATGACCTGAGCTGAAATCCAGACTTAGCCACTTACCTGACTGAGCCAACCAGGGACTCCCTGGAAGTATTTTATCTGACAGAGAGAGAGAGAGAGAGAGAGAGAGAGAGAGAGAACAAGCAGGGGGAGGGGCAGAGGGAGAGGGAGAAAATCTCAAGTAGACTCTGCATTGAGCACGGAGTCCAACATGGGGTTCTATTCTATGACCATGAGATGACCTGAGCCAAAACATAGCTTAACCAACTGAGCCACCCACATCCTCCTACTTTAAGGTGTCTAAAGAAAACAAGCTAATAGATGATGAAACTAAGTTCACCAGTTATATATATTTCTTTTTTTTTTAATTTTATTTATTCATGAGAGAGAGAGAGAGGCAGAGACACAGGCAGAGGGAGAAGCAGGCTCCATGCAGGGAGCCCAACGTGGGATTCAATCCCGGGTCTCCAGGGTCCAGAGAAACCGCTGAGCCACCCGGCTGCCCTGAGTTATATATATTTCTAAAAATCTTAGACATTTAGAAGTTAATAGGGCATAAATGATATTGAGACATTTCAAAATATTTTTACAGGAAAACCAGACTATAAAGGCAAGATCTTTGGCTTATACCTGTCATATTCTTTTATTCAAACATTAATTCGACAAAGTTATTGAATACCTACTATATAATACATTGGTGAATTGATATTTCATCAAAGATAGATTTTTTAAAAATCTGTTACTATGCTTTAATTACTCTTGTCTAGCTTTTCCTTAGTACTCACAAAAAAAAAAAAAAAAAATCCTTTCCTAGACCATCAAGTTCATTAGGTATGTGTTCTGTTCCCATAGAACTGCAGACAACAATGTCACTATGCTCTTTGCCACTGTATAACTAGAATGCCCCCAGCTTTCAGTAACATGGATCTCAGTTCTTTTTCACTCTCACAAGGCAGTGTCATCAGAGTACAGATTTCTAATAACAATCTATTAATGACAATTTAGGCTTTGTCTAATTAATATGCTCCTCAAAATCCTTCCAGCTTTGTGTACTATCAGGTTTCAAAGCCACTCTTGTGTTCTTAGCATTTGTTATGGAAGCACCCAGTTCCAAGATACCAAAATCTGTTATGAAATAACACTGTCAATATTTGCAGAAGATGATTGCCTACTCATAATATCCAAGTGAATCTATAAGCTATTCAAAAGTTGCTGGTTATCTGATCATTATACAAAATCAAAATCAGCCCCTTGTTCTAGTTACAGCCCATGTTAAAAAAATAATAATAACAGACACAGCTATTATGGTATTTAACTTATTATATTGTAATTATTTGCTTTACAAATGTCTTCTCCATAGGTGCAAAGTTCCTTAAGGGAAGAAAATAACTCATTTATATTCATAACCTCAATTTCTAGCATACACCTATGTGTTCAATGAACATTTATTGAATGAATTATCAATCATCACTGGATTCTTAGTATCATTCACAGATACTTCCCCTGAAGAAAAAAAAATAAATTTAGTTGTGCATTTTAAAAACTATTATAGTAACTCTCCAGATTTTTAGTCATTAAAAAGAAAAGTCTCAGACTCAAAGGATGCCATTCTTCACTTTTTACTTGTTTGGACTGATAATGATTTTTTTTTTTTAATTTTTTTTTAAATTTATTTATGATAGTCACAGAGAGAGAGAGAGAGAGAGAGAGAGAGAGAGAGAGAGAGAGGCAGAGACACAGGCGGAGGGAGAAGCAGGCTCCATGCACCGGGAGCCTGATGTGGGATTCGATCCCGGGTCTCCAGGATCGCGCCCTGGGCCAAAGGCAGGCGCCAAACCGCTGCGCCACCCAGGGATCCCCCCCTTTTTTTTTTTTTTTTTAAACCAAACCTGCTGACCCCTTTACTTCTAGGTGTTTTGAACCAGCAACTCACAGAGATAGAAAGGGAGTGAACATGGTCTTCAATTCCAGGAAGTCAATGATTATTATGATATCAAGATACAGAATTTGGGTTGTTTTTTTTTTTTTTTTCCCTGAGACACGTGGCCAGGAAGTTTTTTGGTTTTTTCTTTTTTTTTAATTTTTATTTATTTATGATAGTCACAGAGAGAGAGAGAGAGAGAGAGGCAGAGACACAGGCAGAGGGAGAAGCAGGCTCCATGCACCGGGAGCCCGACGTGGGATTCGATCCCGGGTCTCCAGGATCGTGCCCTGGGCCAAAGGCAGGTGCCAAACCGCTGCGCCACCCAGGGATCCCGCTGATAATGATTTAAATGTTTGGTAATATACAGTGTTGTCAAGGATGAGGGTAAACTCACTATTGTATTCCTATAACTGCTGAATGATTGAAGTAAAAGATGGTATAACCTCTTGGGATAGCAATCTAATAACATCTAATAAAATTTAACATGCCTCAACTAAGCAAGCCTATATCATGGAATTTATTCTACAGATATTTATGTTTGCAAAGCTTATATACAAGATTATGTACAATAGCATTGTTAGCAATGGAAAAATGGAACTTAAAATTTATCAATAGAGAATTATTTAAATAAATTATGGCATAACAATATAATGAAATCTTATGCAGCTGTTAGGAAGAATGAGGCATATAATTACACATGCACTAATCTCTAAGACATATAAAGTAGAAAAGGCAAAGTGTTCCCATTACTTAAGTGTTCCCTTACTACTTAAGTAGAAATATTTAGGGAGGATATTAGGAGAGTATTTTCTCTGGGTAGGGGGATTGAGCAACTGAAAGGACAACCTAATATTCTCTACATATCCTTTTGTAGTTTATGTATTTGTTTATTGACATTAAAACTGTGAAAATTGGGACTCCTGGGTGGCTCAGCCGATGAGCATCTGCCTTCAGCTCAGGGTGTGATTCTGGAGTCCCAGGATCAAGTCCGGAGTCAGGCTCCCTGCAGGGGGCCTGCTTCTCTCTCTGCCTGTGTTCTGCCATTCTCTCTCTCTGTTTCTCATGAATAAATAAATCTTAAAAAAAAAAAACAGAAACTGTGAAATATTTTGTCCATAAAATCCTTCATTTAGTCCTATTCATTTATTTACTAAAAGATAAGTTTTTACTGACATCACCACTTCTAGAACTTCTCAATTACAGGGTATTTCTCCCTCTTACATCTACCGTTGGAACAACTATACCTCAAGTCCTTAAATAAATAGTACTTTAAAGACTGATGGGTGACACAGATATTTTTTAGAACATATTTTACTAGACTTTTTATTAAATGTTGTCTATTATTCAGAGACTTGGACACTAAGTCCTAGGTAAATGTCCAGAAAACTATATATGCATATTTTTTTTTTTTTTAATTTTTATTTTTTTCAGAAAACTATACTGTAGTGACTGAAGTAAATGGCTGGGAAGAACTTGTCAGATATTTTGAAACTAAGATCTGCATGGAAATTAATGGTTTGGCTCAAATATGATGACTGAACAGAGGTCCAAAATGACTCTATGGTATGATTTTTAAAAATTAATATATTTTAGGTAGCAATAAGCTACAACTATACAAACCAATCTTTACCAAATATTGTACACCTGAAAAATCTTAATTAATTAATATCCTTTGCATATTGTTTAGCTATTATGGAGACAAACTTTCTGACTGGAATGAAGAAATACTGATATTGTAAAATAAAAGTATATTTTCTTTTTAAAAACATCATATTATTAATTCTTTTGTTGAAGTACAGTTGACACATAATGTTACATTAGTTTCAGTTTACAAGATATTGATTTAACAATTCTATACCTTCATGCTATGTTTATCACAAGGTGGCTACAATCTATCATCATATAGCCCTATCACAGTACCATTGACTATTATTGCTCTACCTTTCATCCCTGTGATGTATGCATTCCATAACTGGAAGCATAACTCCCTTTCACCCATTTTACCCATCTGTCCACCATCCCCTCTTTTGGCAACCACCAGTTTGTTCTCTTAAAAAAAAGAATTTTTTTTGGCACTGCTGCAACTTCTATCTTTATGGTGAGTTAATTAAATGAAGGCTCTTTCAAGTTTAGAAATTTGAAAATTTATTAAAAGAAAGAAAAACTCCACAAATGTAGGCTTAATTTACTATTTAAAACATTATCCTATAAAGGTACAAAATTCCTAATTTACTGATTATGGTCATTAAAGGAAGCATTTAAGAAAGCTACAGAGCACAGTTATAAAAAGTTTGGGCTTTTCAGTCATACCAGAATTCAAATTCTAATTCTCTCCTTAGCTGTGTGGGGGAAAGTTATTTCACCCCTCTAAGCCTTATTTCTTAAACTATAAGATGGGGATAATATGAATTACATGTAACATCTTACAAGGTTGTTATATTAAGGGAAAAACCATATACAAAACACTTAGCACAGGGTATCTGGGTGGCTCAGTTGGTTAAGTGTCTGTGTTCGGCTCAGGTTATTATCTCAGTGTTCTGGGATCGAGCTCTGTGATGGGTTCCCCTGATTAGTGGGGAGTCTGCTTCTCCCTCTCCCTCTGTCATTCATGCTCTCTCTCAAATAAATAATAAAATTAAAAAAAAAAAACCAAATACTTAGCACAATACTGACCCATAGTAAGACAGCTCTTACAATTATTATTATTACTCTTTAAATATCCAGCAGAGAGGGGGAATAAGATGTACTACACATTTCTTTTGAGTTTTCCAGATAGAGCTTCATTTATTAGACAAATGCTTATGTACATATCAAATTTTACATACCACCATTTTGCATTCCTGGGGCAGATCAACACATTTCATTGCTACCTTGAGAAGTTAATGAATATAAGTAATTTTATTGGTGCCTAGAAATAATAATTGTCTCGATTATCACATTTTATAGTCTCAATATGCTGAGTATAGGTCACAGCCAATTTGGAATATTATACTCATTTGTGAACACAGTTGAAGAGACAATGCCAGACTGATAGGTATGATTACAGAACAATCAAGAGAGTGAAGAACATGAAAACCACAACACATAAAACATAGTTTAAGAAACTGTGTCTACTTCATTTAGAGAAGATTTGAGGTAATGTAATATTTTCAAATATTTTAAGAATGTTATGTGAAAAAGTATGTAAGTGAATTCTGTACTATATCAAAGAACAAAATTAGAAACAACAAAATTATTAAATTTTATAGATTAAACATTAATATGAAGAACCTTCCAGGGTGCCTGGGTGGCTTAGTTGCTTAGGCATCTGCCTTTGGCTCAGATTGTGATCCCAGGGTCCTGGATCAAGTCCCTCATCGGGCTTCCTGCTCAGTTGGGAGCCTGCTTCTCCTCCCCACCCCTCACTCATGCTTTCTCCCTCTCTCTCTCAAATAAGTAAATAAAATCTTTATAAAAAAATAAAGAACTTTCTAATAAATCCCAGCATTTTCAATGATAATGCATTGTTTTGTGAAGTAGTGAGTCCTTTAAATTACATAATCTGTATTCAAATTGCGTTTGATACTGTCGAGGATGATGGAAAAGTGATTCATGACTAGTTGGGAACGTTGACTACATAGCTGCCATTGTTTATTTCAATTCCAGATCCTATGATCTAAACTAAACAATAAGGTAAATAGGATTATGTATGAATAATTAAATAAGAACAATTGGCACTTAAAGATGAATGAAAATATGATTTATCAGTCTATTACTTTTCTTTCAACAAGAAGAAAATAATAATAAAAACATGATATATATATATATATATATATATATACACACACACAATGGGCTTATCGGTATATTAAATTCTCAAATTAATCCCTATTATAATCCCATTGTAAATAGAGATTTTTTTCCAGAAAAAAAAATCAATTGGCATTAATTTTAATCTTTTTAAAAAGAAATGGAGAACAATTCACTGTGAATATTTTTAAATAACTAGAGCTATATTTTCAGATATATTTGCTTCATTTATTTCAAGTTCAGATCAACATCTGAATTTTTTTTAAGATTTTATTTATTTATTCATGAGAGAGAGAGAGAGAGAGAGAGAGGCAGAGACACAGGCAGAGTGAGAAGCAGGCTCCATGCAGAGAGCCTGGTGCGGGATTCGATCCCAGGACTCCAGGATCATGCCCTGGGCCGGAGGCAGGCGCCAAACTGCTAAGCCACCCAGGGATCCCCAACATCTGAATTTAAATTAAAATTTTAGGCTTTTCCTTTCTAATTTACCTTAACTCTTACAGAAAGTTATGTATTTAATGTCAGAATAGGCAGACCCATAAAATCATTATGCACAAAAGAAAACTCTCAACAGGAAGAACAAAGTGTGTATGCTATACTAACCAATTAGAAGAACTGTTCCAACGGCCAAACCTCCACCTGGAAATAAAACAAAACCAAGAAGAAAATTAATCTAGTTTCATACACATTATCTTTAGCATAAAAGTTAAGCTTTATCAAGGACAGCTACTTTAGTAACTTTAAAATTGCAGATGAGAACAACATTTTAATTACCTTTGCAATACTTTGCTTAAGGTGCTATTATGAAATAATTACATATTATATGTAATTACACACTACACATTACAATTACTTTCATAATATACTGTACTATCCTCCTTTCTCTTGTGATAGGACCATGCAGCATTCAACATAACTGTTCCAGTAATGTTATATTTAGCACTTGTTAATAAATTAACTCAATAGCCAAGACCTAAATGCTCACAGTAACAGAATACTACAGAAGTACAACATGGGAAAGGTTATTATAATAGAAATTCCACTTTAATATTTACACTTAAATTTAATAAGCCTTGGGAAAAAAAACCCTGATAATTAAAAGTAATTCTTTTTTTAAATTATGAATAATATACACAAAGATTTGACATACTCCAAAATACATTTAGAATTTAAAATAAATAATACTTTCATAATTTCAAACAAAAAAGTCACAATCACAAAAGATATTTTTTATAATAGCACAAAATGTTCTTTTGAGTATCTGAATTATGGCGATATGATCACAAGTATAGAACTCAAACAGTGATTCAATAAAAATCAACTTAAAATCAAATTGTAGAAAACTAGAACAACACTAAAAAGACATTGAGGTACAAATATTTTGTGCAACATTTGTAAAAGTATTACTATTTGCAATTGTTACAAATTATACTAGCAAATTCACTTTAAAAATATGTATATCAAAGAATGAAATATACATAAAGTAATTTAAAAAAAACTACTCAAAATTATTGGACGATTGAAGAAAATCCTACCAGTATTTTTTGGTTTTGGTGCATAAAACTGTGAAAGAAACACTTAGAATACCAATAAAGAACTTTTCCCCCAACAAATTTTATAGTGGCAAACACTATATAGAAAAACATAGTATGAAAATTTCCTTTAATAGGGTTTACTTTTTGCCTTGCAAATATGCATAAATGTTATGTTTCAAAGAGTTTGAAATTTGGTAACATACACGAACATAGAAAACAATGCGACATTTGGTGACTTTATAACTGTAAGTAGAACATTTCAAATTGTGAGAGAAGACTTTAAAAAGAAACTAGTATTTTATATATTTTTATGTTTAGGTGGATTTGTTATATGACTAAATATATATTTTAATTTCACATTTAGATAGGTTCTTTCATTACAGCACTTAACACCATACCAGACTACACAGGATAACTTTAAATGTTGTTCTAACAAAAAGATTCACATAAAGTAATATATATTGGTTGATAACAACCATAAAAGATCAAAGCAAAAAGATTTTCTCTTAGACTAAATGTCTACTTTAGTTTGTGCCTAATATAGCCCACTGCTAATCTTTTAAAACATTTTGAGCACTTTATTTTTTTTAATGCATCGAGCATTTCATATTGCTTTCCAATTCCTTATTTCTTTATCTTACATGCAAAAACATTTAAATGCCTAATCACCATTCTGTGTATATTTAAGACAAACTAATAGATGTACATAACAGTATCTGTTATGCAGCATCTAGTCTAGAGCAGGTCCTATTAAAGTTAGGTGGTTTTCTTTTCTAACCTATCTCTTTTTTTTTAAAGATTTTATTTATTTATTCATGATAGACATAGAAAGAGAGAGAGAGAGGCAGAGACACAGGCAGAGGGAGAAGCAGGCTCCATGCTGGAAGCCTGACATGGGACTCGATCCTGGGGCTCCAGGATCACACCCTGGGCCAAAGGCTAAACCGCTGAGCCACCCAGAGATTCCCCCTCTAACCTATTTCTTATAGGAAAGATTTAGATTTCTTATCTAAACATCCCTGGGTCTACATTCATGTAGCCTCAAATTAAGAATTTATATAAGGCCTGGAATAGTAAATAACTGGAATAGTAAGATACAGAATTAAAGAACTTTTGTGACTGTCATTCATAGTAGGATAAGAACAGATCCAGGAATAGTTTCCCAATTAAATGAAATGATACTTAGCTCAAGTGTCTTGCTCTAAGAGAGAGGTACTCAATAAGAGCTGTTACTATTCTGGCAATTATTTTCTATTAGAACAAATCATTAAACATATATTATTATTTGATAAATAGTGATCACTATAATAGTAAGAATTAGTAAGAATACTTCCTATTGATGAATTATTAAGCAAAGCATGATACAAATGAGAGTACACTAAGAAAGTAATTTTCTATATGAATGATTCAAATAATCCAATTAAATTTTTAAATCTTATGTATACTAAAATTCTAATGTTTGAAAAATTTGAACATTAAACAGCATAAAATGAGGACATTTTAATGAACTTAGCCATCTGAATATACTATCAGGCCTCCCCTTCAAAAAGTCAATTATCTTTTTTTCTAAATTTAGGGCCCTATTATGTAAATTTACTAGAATTAAATTTGGATGGCTTAAGTAAAGGTTGGTCATTTTGAAGGTTGGTCATAGGAAATAAGATGAAGCCATCTTATTAACTATTTTAAAAATCAAGGTTTTATTCTGTGTGTATGAGGTAAAATGATCTGACATGCACATATATACATACATATAGCAGCCAAGTTCCTCTATTCTTCCAAATTTCAGGGTGATGAGATCTTACATTTCCCTAAAACCCCTGTATAAGGGTCCTCACTTGATATACTGAGGTTCTAACTATTTTAAATGAGTAAGTTTGAGTAAGTTTGTAGCCATGTCCTCGTCAAAAAATAAAAACCTTAAGTAACCAGCCATGATAGGACATCTTGATAGGATATATTCAACCAAAGCTCATTTTAATAGATCTTTAAATTCAGAAATCCATTAGTAATTTTATTTAATTTCGAAAGCAACACAGATTTCACATTAATAGTTCCCAATTAAAATAGACTATCTTTTCCCATTAGTTCATTAAAATGTTCACCACAGTAAGGAAACGATCATTCTATCTCTGTGGTGAAACATAAGGAGCAAAATGGTCTTGTTTACTGCCTCTTCTCCTCTTTAAATCAGATCTTAGAGAAATCATCAATACATTTAAGTCACTAAGCAAGTAAACTTTTGGTTTTACTTATGGATCTTAAGAAGTCTACTTATCTCCAGCTTGCTAAAATACAGGCAGAACAGTTTATCAACATGTAAGATTATTGAGTTAGAAAGCTTGAAGATTCTTTGCAAGTCTGATATTGTAGTTAATTTCATCAAGCATTTTGTCTTAAAACTAGAAAAATCTAGTATTTTATACAAAACATTGCCAGAAACTAAGATCTTATTAAATGACAATTATCTTCTGATTTTTAAAATACTAAGGAGGGCAGCCCCTGTAGCGCAGCGGTTTAGTGCCGCCTGCAGCCTGGGGTGTGATCCTGGAGACCTGGGATTGAGTCCGACGTCGGGCTCCCTGCATGGAGCCTGCTTCTCCCTCTGCCTGTGTCTCTGCCTCTCTCTCTCTCTCTCTCTCTCTCTCTCTCTGTGTCTCTATGAATAAATAAATAAAAATCTTTAAAAAAATAAAATACTAAGGAAAGGGTTGTTTTACTCATGTGAAGTGGGAAAATAATTTCTAAAATTAAAAAAAAATTTTTTAAGTAGGTCCATGCTCAATGTGGAGCTTGAACTCACAACCCAGAGATCAAGAGTCACGTGCTCTACCGACTGAGCCAGCCAGGAGCCCCAGAAAATGGCATTCAAGGGAGAAAATTCAATCCCCATGCACTTCCCAAAACAAATCTCTAATTAAATCATACATTTTGGGTAAGCAAGGTCAAATTAATATATTAGGATCTGATGACCCAGAAGTGATACCCTACTCTACTTTGTAAGGCACTCTCCTTTTTCAAAATTACAGGAAATAAAAGGGAAAAGGAATAAAAGTCAGAAAAAACAACAGTGATTTATATCAGTCCTTTCTAGTGCTTTCTATAAAGGAATAGTTTTATATAAAATTTTATTTTAGGGAAAATACAAGGTACAAAAAGTTCATATCCCTTTGTTCATAGCAATGTCCTAAACTTAATTAACGCCACACCTCAAATTAAATTCCAGTTTATTTCATTAACAAGTCTACTTTTTCTTCTCTCTCTGGGATGTAGGAAACATCCTGACAACTCTTGATTATCACAACTATTAGCTGAGTAAATATGGGAAACAAAATAGGGAAAGCTGTTGACAGTGAGAATGGTTCTGTAGATTAAATGACATGAAACAATTTTACATAGTGAAAAGCAAAGGAATAAGCTACCTTTTCCTTAAATGTATAGCAATCTTTGCTAAACTATTATAACCAGGATTATTTTTAACATATAGTACAAACTCAACCTACATCCCACATTCTAGATTAAGAGACAATGGAGCAAAGGAAATAAGCTCACCAGTGTTTACTTTTTGACTAGTATTGAAAGTGGCAGCTACCATCAAATTTCTTTGGAGTACCTTGGGGATTCTTTATCCCAAATCCCTACCTTCCATTCACTTGACTGTCAAAATTGAGTGAGTTCCAAACAGCACATAATTGAGCCAGTCAAAGCTGAGAAATCGCCCTTCCTTCAAGTACATTTCTGAAGGATACGGCTGGGGACAGGGTTCCCTCAGGTTACACAATATGGTCCTAAGATGAGCTATACCTTTTACCTTAGGGGGAAAAATTCTTCCAGAATTCTCTATGTACTATAAACTTTTTGGCAATTCCTGGAAGAAGAAAAATGAAATATTTACATATACTGTCTTAATATAACAACATAAATATCCTAGAACAGCAGGGTTGAGAAGCTGAGCTAGAAAATCTCAGAAGTCGAAAAATTTCAATGTGGTCAACTTAGAAAATGTATATCAGTGTCTAACAAAATTTAAGTTGTCAGAACTAAAGTATTTGATATGATTAGATCATGTTTAAAAGATGCTGATACAGGGAATTCTCAAATTCATAAAGCACTTGGGAGTAGGAATGGAAATATTAGCATATCTTCAAATGACCAACATTCGATTTGCCTGTATAATATATTCAAAAATATATTTAAATATATTTTGCATCTATGCTTAAAATTACATTGACATCACAGGGGCAGTAGTAAAATCACTGTACTGCATGGCAGTGACAATACAATATTCACTTGTTTCACAGCAACCACAGAATATATTTAGGCAACAATCACAATGTCATAGTATAGTTTCACCATTCTGATATAACATGCTGCTATCATTATATCTTGTCACAATATGTTTATATTAGGCTTGTCACAATCTGAGTCAAATATTTTAGAGTAACAATATAATTTGAATTATTTATATTTATGATTATACACATTAGCAGCCAAATATTTCACCTCCAAATAATGTTTTAATGAAGAATGAATGTAAAGTATTTGCTCCACAGAGCCATACAAAATAAAAAATAAAAATACAAAAATGTCATTAAGAAGTTAACAACAACTAAAACACTTCTGGACATAGTTATTATTTCAAATGTACTAACTCCTATGATAACAACCTCTTCTGTGCACTTTGAGAATTAACTGTATACATACAAAACATATTTCAAAATATCCCCAAACTGATATCTATTTCAATTATCTTAACCAACACCAATTTTTAGTATCAGCTTGTTACAAATACTAGTGTTCCCTGCAAGCAAATCTGGAAGATTTTTAAATTACAGTTCAAGTTTATATCACTGTTAGGAACATTTAAGAAGGTACTTTTGGTTCACTTTTTGGTGAATACTTTAAGAGACCTACTTAAAGCAGCCTTGGGTTCAATAAATGCTTAAAGCCTCTTCAAAAGAGTTCTCAAAAATCTGAAACAGCTGTAGCATAGTGAGAACATGAAATTCGAAGCCTAAAGATAACCCTACACTGTCTCAAGTTCTATGACTCTGTTCATGTCACTGTATCTGGGTCTGTTTCTATACCTCAAACACATAACTCATCCCATCTGTTTCATAATCTCTTGTTCAGGTTTGTTTTTGTTTTTGTTTTTCCTACACGTTATTTCTCTTTCAAACAAGAATTTGAGAGTCAACTATGTGCCAGGAACTGTGCTAGGCACATTTTGTTATTCTAATAAGAAACTGAAGGTATGTCAGAAATGTGACCTTTTTGTTCGAAGAGATTTAGGATCAAATGAATGAAGTTACATATCTCCATTGGATTAGGGGGAGGAAAAAAAAGGTAAGGACTTAGGAATAGCTTCCAAACTTTAAATTCAAATATAGGATGACACCAGGTGTAAAGTTCACCAGGGAAAAAAAAAAGAGATAACTATTTGCTAAGTAGATATTTTGGATCATTTGCTTTTAGTACCACACAACAAACTTGAAAAAAATTTAAGTGAAAATACTTAAATTTGTGTAGGAATAACCAGGACCCAGTTAAGAACATGATACAACAAAGGCAAGAAGCTGTGCTCTTCCTCACAGGTTGGTTGCCTTGTCAATTTCCTTTGCACTAAATCGATCTGAAGTGTACCTTAAGGGGAAAAAATATAGAGAGAAATTTCAAGGGTAGTAGAAGAATAAGCAATGGCATTTGTAATATTTTGTGAAAGTGTACAAGACTTAACTGACACATATCACATACTATGTAGAAGTTATGATATATAAACACAGACCAACTTTAATGAAGCAACGTTCTGACAGGAATTAAACTAATCTGCAGGCTCTGTTAACACAGCAGCTCTGCTGTGGTCCATCTTTGCAACCTAACAGTTGTGAGACTCGCTATTCTTCAGCAGGCTTCTCATGAAAAATTACAGAGATTATACAGGAAAGCCCAAGAACTGAATTTCTTTTTCTAATTAAAATGTGAATTGACTTTAAACCATGCCGTTTGCAGTGTAAACTCTGGGAGGCAAAATAGAGAGAGAGAAAAAAAAAAATCTTACAAAAATATATATACATAGAGTTAACGCAGATACTACGAATGATCATCAGTATCAACGACGGGCTTTAGCTACTTTGTACACACGTCAAGTCTTTAACATCCATTCTCTTAAAGCGGATAGAGTTTTGTTTAAAGATTCACAACTAGGAGATAAGCAGCCTGGCGGTGAAAGACGGGAAGTTACCTTTTTTTTTTCTTTTTTCTTTTTTTTTTCCCTTCCCAGCATTTTCTAACCAAGCCCATCTCTCAACAATGATACAAACTTTTGTAGATTAGGCGAAAGCATGAGCTGTGAGCTACCTGGGGTTGGCAGAAGGATGCCATCAGGGACCAGGAGGGCATCCTGGAGTGGAAGGCCAGACCGTCTCCAAATATTAATGCTTTCCCCTTACTGGGTGGTTTTTCCAAGATAAAGCCACGTAGGGATCCTGTCGTAACCTAGAAAAGGCTGGCGGGCCAGAACCACAGGAGGAAGTGGGAGCAGGTAACAGCATCTAGGAAAGTCTGCATGCAACCCTTCCTCCCCTCCATCTCCATCTGACCGGACTATCCTCTTCACGTCCGAAGGCTGAGGGGGTCAGGGAGAAACCTGAGGTTAGGGTGCCTTCCCCGGCAGGTGCCCTCCCTAACTTCTCCCTCTGTTGAGCCCAATCTCCGTTCCGAACCGACCTAAGAGCTGGTCCAGGGCTGGGAGCCCGGTTGATACCAGCAGCTGTCCGTTGCGCACCGACGGTCGTGTGCCCGCGATGGACACCAGTCGAGCACAGCCGCTGTCAGGGACGCTGGCTCTAGGACCCTTCCTCTGGAAACTGGTGACGTTGTTCTTGCCGGCTGCCGCCGCCGCCGCCGCCGTACATCCCTTATTCCCAGCGCCGGTGCCGCAGGTCGCCGCTGCCGCCATCTTGGAGCTTCCCGCGTCGGCCCAATGGGCACTCTGGGAACTCAAGCCGCGGGCCTATCAGAGCCGGCCCTAAGCTCCCGCCTCCGCGCGCTCGTAGCCAGTAGGATTGAGCGCTCGCTTCCGAGTCAGCCAATCGCAAGGAGCAATGCTGAAAAGTGCGCCCTGCGTGGGGACGACGGACTTCTGCCGGGCCCAGGTGAGGAAGGCCCACCTGAGTCCGGGGTGAGAGTTTCCCCGGGCTCTCTGGGGCTAGAGGTGGGTGATATCATTAAACGTTTTTCTCCTTTTCGAGTGCCTTCCTACACGCTGAGTTAAAGAAAAGCCTAGCGGAGCGATGTGCCAAGTAACTACCGGTAGGAACGCGCACCTTTCTCCGCTCCTTAGTAGAGAGGGGAGATCACTTATCTCTCGCCCCTTGCTCTTCCCGTTTCTGATGGAAAATTCCATTCCGCCTTTACCGTCAGGGTTTTTGGGTTCTTTAGGGGTTTTGGTTTGATCGGCTGTTTTTGTTTTCTTTGTTGGAATGGCGGTCGGGTTAGATTGGAGAAATTGGAACTCTTAAAAATCTGGGCTCAGGTCGTCGCCGCCAGCGGCTGGCAGGTGGTTTGGGTTTAGACCTTAGGAAAAACTCTCGAGCTTGCAGGCGATTTGGGGTTTCCCGTCTCAGAACAGCAAATGACAAAATGTACTTCTCCGACAAGAAGTCCCCGTGAGAAGCTTTCGTTTAATTTTAATTAGTGGTTCTGGAAAGTCTTGGGGCGCGCGTCTCCATCAGTAGCGTGAGTGACAAGTGTTACTCTGACAACCTTGTTCACACATTTAATTGTCATTTGCTGTTAAGACAGCTGCAAATAACAGGAAATACTTTAGGTCTCTTTCCTCCCCACCGCCCCCCTAAAAAAAAAAAACAAAAAAAACCTGGCATTGGATGTGTACGTACTTTATCTTCCCAGCGTTTTGTGAAGTCTGAATTAAGAGTTTTTTGTTTTTGCTTTTAAGAATAGGGAGGAATTTTATGCGTGGAAAAAAACGTGTTATGCTGTGTCTTTGGATTTAAAAGTTTCCGCAAAAGTGAGCCCGGGTGGCTCTGGTTTAGCGCCTGCCTTCGGCCCAGGGCGTGATCCTGGAGACCTGGGATCGAGTCCCATGTCGGGCTCCCTGCATGGAGCCTGCTTCTCCCTCTGCCTGTGTCTCTGCCTCTCTCTTTGTGTCTCTCATGAATAGATAAATAAAATCTTAAAAAATAAAATAAAATAAAATGAGCTGGTTGGAGGAGTGATTTTTTTTTTTTTTAAAGGTCTTCATGATTGACAAATGTCTGAACTTAAAAAGACTCCCAAAGCGTGCCTGCACTACTAAATTACTGGTTTTGGCAGGGACCTTATGATATTCCAACTATACCTATCCACAACCTCACTGACGTTCTTGCCGGTGATTTGTTTTAGATCTCAGTGACTTGTTAAGACTTCTTGGCTGACTCTGTGTGATAAAGCGCAATTTGTCTTGTGAGAGAGTGGCTGGTGGGTTTTGTTTTTAAAGCAAAATGTTAAGAAAATAAAACGAACGGCTTTACTATTTAACTGTATATCAACTGGGAAGCTTGGCCAAAGTTTAGATGCTTTCGTTTAGAATATTTCCTCAGTATAGATTTGTAATATAAATTATTCAGTAAAGAGCTGTTGGGTGCTTACTGTCTGCTTAGACCTAATGTGTCATTTTAGGCCGGTAGAAATAAAACTTCTCATTTAGGGGGAGAAAGATTAACACATAAAAAACAGCTTAGCGCTTTAAGTGAACACATTGTAAGGCATGTGCTAGTTTTTTCCTGTAGTAAATAAGTGCTAAAAAGGTCAAAACAAAAAGGGACAAAGCAGTCTAATTTCAAATGGAAACTTCTTGGATATTTTTGCTGCTCTGAAAAATTTGAAATGCTACTAATATTGAATTTTTATAAGCTGCTTTACTACATCTTCTGTTGTTTCCTCTCCATTTACTTCATCCTTTAATTTCTAAAAGTGATGGTATGATGGTTTGTTCACGTTATTACTAGAACTGAAGAATTTTTTTCAATTTTATAATTCAGAAAGCATGCCTTATATGCACACTAAGGCATTCTTGAAATGAGGATATGTTTTTCATGTAACATTATATAGAATAAATTAATTTATCTTAATTTTTTTTACAAAGACAAAACTTTTACTGTCAAAGCAAATAATGCCAAATACTTGAATTTACCAGTATGTTGAGTTGAATATAAAACATTGGAATAAATGAGGTATTTGTGGAAGGAAAGAATTAAAAGGGTATGTTTAGATGTGATGTTAATAATTTAATATGTAACAACTATTTTATTGAGCACATACTAAATCCCAGTGAGTATGCTAAGCATTCAGGTTATAGGAGAAAGAATACTTGGTCTCTTTTCTTCTTGAGTTCATAGTTGGGGGAGGTGGGTGGGTAAATAGGATAATAATATGTAAGTAGTATGGAGGAAAAACGCAGGATACCTAAGTTGGACTGAGAGAGAGGAGAGGAGCCGGGAAAGTTTCTCTTGAGGGGAAGTTTAACCTGCGTGATGAAGGAAGTGTAAAAGATAAGGGCATTCTAGACGATGAAAGCCACTACAGAGAATGGGGAGACTGTTCTTCAATAAATCTGCTCTCACTGCTTCTGTGCAAGTAGTTCTTGTGATTTATACAGAGTACTAAGAAGAGACTGGAGAAATTAGACAAAGATCTAATTGATTTTTTAAAAAGCTGTGGCTCTTGTTTTTTGTAAAAATAATGGGAAATGGGAAATCATTGAAAAATTTTAAGTAAAGCAATAACATAACAATCATATTTGATATATTTTGGGCTAAGAGTACACTAGAAAAGAATGGATTGGCTAAGTGTGTGATTGGGATAAGCCTGAGATGGAATTAAGAGATTACTATGAGGAGTAGAATTGATGTGACCAAGGAAAGTTAACAGGAGGAATCAAAGATGACTTAACAGATCTCTAAGCAGGTTTGTGGATAACAGAGAATAAAGAATAAAGGAAAATGGCAGATTTTTGTAGATCTGGTGTTGGTTGTTTTAGAGAATGGGAGATCATAAAAAATGAGGTTTTAAAATCTTTTTTGAATATGTTTAATTGGAGGTACCCTAGGAGTATCCAAGTAGAAATGTCCAATACACACTGGGCTATGTGAGAGGGGTCTCCAGATGAAACATATATATTTGAAGTTAATTAGCACATGGTGGGAGTTTACTAAATTCGCCGAGGAAATAGGTACTTTGAGGAAAAAATAGAACTAAGAATAAACTTTAGGGAAGATGAGATTTAAAACTTGGACAGAGGGATGCCTGGGTGGCTCAGTGGTTGAGCGTCTGCCTTCGGCTCCGGGCGTGATCCTGGAGTCCTGGGATCGAGATCCGCATCAGGTTCCCCATGAGGAGCCTACTTCTTCTTATGCCTGTGTCTCTGCCTCTCTCTCTGTGTCTTTCATAAATGAATAAATAAAATCTTTAAAAAAAAATAAAACTTGGGCAGAGAAACAGAAAATAAAATAAGAATTTGAAAATGTTTGATTTAGTAATTATGTTTTTCAGGCTTTGTTAAAGGAAGATTTGAGGGAGTAGTAAACTGAAAAGTCAAATAATTGTATTTAGAATTGAGTGGCAAATGGAGTTGAATATTCCATAAAAGCAGACCATTTTACATTTTAGAAAGCTTTTCTGTGAAGGAGGATAGAGGGAGATGACAAAAGTTTAAGGGAGGAATTTTGTTGTTAGAGGTAATAAGGCACTGGAATATAATTCTGGACACTGATAAAAGGACCTGAGTGACATAGAAGGAATGGAAATCATAACACACGAGAAGGATCAGCATTTGAAAGGTGGGGGGACAATTCAATTGTTAATGGGTGTAAATGAAATAAGCTCTTTTCCCTTCTTTCTGCCATTAAATCTTAGAGACCTAAAGACTATTTTCTCTTTTTTATCCATATTCTTGCTTTTATCTAGTCTCAGGACCTCAGTTAACATTTATATATCAATGACTGACATCTATAGTGCAGGTCACTTCTCTGACCTTCAGAATTATAAATTCAAATACTTACTTTACCAGTTGCTTGAAATTCTTTGTGGGGCCTCAAAATCTTGGTGTCCCAGGCTGAAATTCTCTTGTGTTTTGTATCTTAGTAAATGATAAGACCATTTGCAGAATTAGTTGCCTAAGACAAGGAACCTCACTACACTCAGGTCCTCTCTTGAGCATCATTCTATGTCCATTACATTACCAAGACCTATGGAGTTTACTTCTTAATAGCTTTCTAATGGCCTGGGGTATACAGCCCTCATCTTAACTCATTTGTAGTATATTCTTCATTCAAGAGCCATCCTAATCCTTTCAAAATAGAAGTCTGATAATATAAAAACAATACTTATTAAGCACCTGCATATGGTTCCCTCCCTTGCCTCTGTGGGCACATCACTCTAAATTTCCTTACTCCCTGCACTCTAGCATTTATTTATTCTCCTGTGTTCTTTTCCTCTAAAAGTCCACTGGTTAACTTCTACTTATCCTTCAAATCTCACTTCAACCTACATATTCTCAGTAAAGCCATCTCTCCTTGCTATCAAACTGAAATCAGCTCCAGGGCACCTAGTTGGCTCAGCTGGTTAGCTGTCCAACTCTTAATTTCAGCTCAGGTCATGATCTCATTATTGTGAGTTGAGCCCTGCATCAGGCTCCACACTAGGCTTGGAGCCTACTTAAGATTCTCTCTCTTCCTCTCCCTTTGCCCCTTCTGCCCCACAACATGCACACATGCTCCCTCTCTCTCTCTCTCTCTCAAAATAAATAAATAAATAAATAAAATAAAATAAAATAAAAAGAAGAAAGAAAGAAAGAAAGAAGAAACCAATTCCTATATACCAACAGTGAATGAGTGGAATTGGAAATTAAAAACAATGTAATTTACATTAGTATCCAAAAAATTAAGGCATAAATCTAAAAAAGATATGTACAGGATCTTTATGAGGAAAACCACAATATTCTGATGAACAAAATCAAAGAAAAAATTAATGGAAAGATAATCCGTAATTATGGATAGGAGACTCAGTGTCAAGATGTCAGTTCTTCCCAAATTGATCTATAGATTCAAATGCCATCCCAATCAAAATCCCAGGAAGTTATTTTATGAATATGACAAGCTGATTTTAAAGTTTATATGGAAAAAAAAAAGGAAAAAAAAAAGTTTATATGGAGAAGCAAAAGACACAAAATAGCAAACACAATATTGAAGGAGAAAAACAAAATTGGGAGGACTGAAACTACCTGACTTCAAGAATTACTATAAAGCCACAGTAATTATGACCATGTGGTATTGGCAAAAGAATAGACAAATAGATCAGGGGAACAGAATAGAGTACCTAGAAGTAGACTCACAAATCTACTGATCTTTGACAAATGAGTGAAGGCAACACAATGAAGCAAAGATGGTCTTTTCAACAAATGGTGCTGGAACAGCATTGGCAAAGAAAACAAACGAGAATCTAGGCACAGACCTAACATCCTTCACAGAAATCAACTCTAGTGGATCATGTATCTAAACATAAGATGCGAAACTATAAACCTCCTAGAATATAACATAGGAGAAAACCTAGAGAATCTTGGGTTTCTGATGCTTTTTTAGGTATTATGCCAAAAACATGATCCATGAAAGGTAACTAATTAGCTTGACTTCATTAAAATTAAAAGCTCTTGCTCTGTGAGAGACAATGTCAAGAGATTGAGAAGAAAAGTCATATACTGGGAGAATATATTTGCAAATCTGATAAAATATTGTTATCCAGAATATACAAAGAACTCTTTAAAACTCAACAGTAAGCAACCTGAATTAAAAATAAGTCAGAGACCTTAACAGACACTTGACCAAAGAAGACCTACAGATGGCAAAAAGTAAATGAAAGGATGCTTCACATCATATGTCATCAAAGGAATGCAAATTTAAACAACATTGAGATACTGCTACACAACTACTAGTATGGCCGAAACCTGAAACACTGACAACACCAATTACTGATGAGAATGTGGAGCAACAGGAAGTGTCATACATTGCTGATGAAAATGCAAAATGGTACAGCCACTTGAGAAGACAGTTTGGAGATTTCTTACAAAACTAAACACGCTCTTAACATATGTTCCAGCAGTCATGATCTTATACATTTACCCAAAGGAGTTGAAAACATCGACATAAAGACTTGCACATGTATGTGTATAGCAGCTTTATTTATAATTCTAAAACTTGGAAGTAACCAAGATGTCCTTCAGTAAGGAATGAATAAATAATGTGTGGTATATCCAGACAATGGAATATTGTTTAGTGCTAAAAACAAATGATGTATCAAGCTATGAAAAGATATGGAGGAACTTTAAATACAAATTACTAAGTGAAAGAAATCAATTCAAAAAAACTATATACTGATTCCAACTGTGGAATTCTAGAAAAGTCAAAACTGTGGAGACAATAAAAAGATCAGTGGCTGCTAGTGATGGTTGAGAGGAGAGATGAATCAACAGAGCACAGAGGATTTTTAGGACAGTGAAAATGTTCTGTATGATGGATATGTCATTATACTTTTGTCCAAACCAATAGAATATATAGCACAAAAAGTGAATCCGAATGTCAACTGTGGACTTTGGGTGATTGTAATGTGTCAATGTAGGTAGGTAGGTTCATCCTTGGTAAAAAATGTGCTGTTCTGGTAAGTGACATTGATAATAGTGGAGGCTGTACATATATGGGGTCAGGAGTATATGGGAAATTTCTGTACCTGTCTCTCAATTCTATTGTAACTTTTAAACTTCTTTATTATGAAATTTGCTGTATAAAATTTCAGTCTGAGGGTTCCATAAGCAACATGTATATGACCCCTATTGCCGCATAGTGGGAGCATTTTCATAAGCGTTCCAACAAGTTAGTATTCTTGGAAGTCTTCAAATACAATAGAAAGACTGCAGCAGCCTATGTAAGGTATACCAAAAAACATGTTGATCATACTAAACAACTAGCCTCTCCTGAATGAAATGAGTACCTCTCCAATTGTCTTTCAATGGCTTTCTGAGACCTAGGGTCTGTATTACCATTGTGACTAAGCAGGTAAACCAAACCATATTAACAGAGACATTGTGAAGGCTTACTGTAGGGTCTGACGGTGTTATGGCAGCATAATTGAATGAATAAATGTCAAGGTCATGCCTGTACAGAGGGAGTTGTTGTATCCTATGTAATCTCATTTTTCTTCCTTTTGGTACACTCATAAAGAGAAACCAAAGTCCTGATTTGCTTTACCTATTTTTATACTTCATGTACATGAAGCCATATACGGTTTACTCTTGTGTTTGGTTTCTTTTGCTCATTATGTTTGTGAAATGATTGCTATTAATGTATACAGATGTGAATTATTTATTGCTTTATAGTATTGTGAATATATCACAATTCATTATCCATTCTGCTGTTGAAAAAGGATTTGGCTAGTTTACTAATTGTGTCCAAATGTCTTTCTAACGTGATTGTGCCAATTTATACTCTTACCAGGAATATTTGAGAATTTCAGTTGCCTGTCCTTACCAACACTTAATATTTTCTTTTTGCTTTAGCCTTTCTGAAAGGGTTGTGGCATGACATTGTTATTTGGATTTGGACTGATGAAGTTGAGTATCTGTTCATATGTTCGTTGGCCATTTAGATAAACCTCTTATATGAAGAGTCAATTAGTGTCTTTACTAATTTTTGTAGAAGTGGGAATGTTGGATTTTCTAGATTTTTAGGAGTTCTTTTTATATTTTGGATAAAGGTCCAGTTTAGAATAAATATGTTACAAATATCTTCTCTTAGTCTGTGACTAGCCTTTTCATATTCTTTTTATTTTTTTTATTTTTTGAGGTAATTTCTACATCCATCACAAGGCTCAAACTTACAACCTTGAGATCCAGAGTCAGGTACTCCACCGATTGAGCTTTATAGCTGAGTTTGCATACTCCAACATTCCAAAGATATCATTGTTTTTCAAAAGCCCTGATGTTTACTTTTAAATATTTGAATCTGCATTCTGCTGGAATTGATTTTGTTTTTCCTTTGGTGTGAGGCAGGGATAAAGATTTTTTTTTTATCCTATTAGATAGCCTATTGACTTACCACTATTTATTGAAAAGACTGTTTTTTCCTTGCTATATGGAGTTATCACTTTTTCAAAAAGTAAAGTCCCACTGATTAGATAGATTATTTTCTAGGTTCTCCATTCCTTTGGTTAGTTTGTGATTCTTCAGGTTCTTCAGAAGGATGACTTTGTTTCTTTGTTTTAACTACCTGTACTGTTCTGTGCTCAAGCTAAATCAGTAAAAATAAGAAACCCTTTGGCCATCTTTTTTTTTTTACAACTTTGACTCCTCAGCAAAATCTCTTTGCTTCTGTTCAATCTGTAGAGACTTCACATAATTGTGTTTTGTATTTTGTCTTGAGTTTATGATTGTTACCTATGGGAGAGTTTGTCTGTTATGAGCTTACTTCACCATACTTTACTACCTTTTAAATGACTGTAGTTGCTGATATTATTTGTGTTTTTCTTTTTTTTTTTTCATTGTTAGATTTGCTAGGGATTTTTCATTTTTATTCTTTTTGTAAAAATCCAAATTCTGGCTTTAAAGTTGTTTCTGTTTTATGTTTACTTTTTGTTTTGTCAATTACTGATCTTTATTTTTTTTCCCTTTGCATTCAGTTGTTTTGACTGGCTGAGATTTTGGGTTTTCTCCTTTCTGATAAAAGCTTAATTCATTAATTTTCTTCCTTTTCTAATATACTGTTTTATAATCCAGAGTGTAATTTCTCTAAATACTGCTTTACCTGTGCCCTACAACTTTTAATATTTTATGTTTTCATCAACATTTATTTCAAAATATTTTCTATTTTTGGTCTTGATTTCCTCACTGACCCGTGAATCTTTTTTAGGACATTTTAAGAATGCCGCAATAATGAATTATTTTGGATGCCGTGAAGCAGGTATAATCTGGGATTGTCTGGGGCACATGAGTACTTATGGTCATCCTAATTTTAGTGGATGTTTAAATAAAAACAGAAAATTGGGGAGTTTAAAATAAAAATTTGAGAATCTATTGTATACTAATGTCTTGGAGTATTCAGTATAATCTGGGAAATGTGTCGAGAGGTAAACATGTTTTGGTTCAAGGAGATTGTTAAGTAAATATCTGTAAGGGTAATTAAACAAGACATTTTTAGTGGTAAACAGTAGAACACTAAAAATTTTTAGTGATGAAAGAAAAATGCCAGAACCAGAATGGCCCAGTATTGGTATATCTCCTAAACTGGGACTGTTCTTTATTTTTGTGTGTAGCCCAAGGAAGGAATTGAACAACTACTGACTGGTGCCAGGTGCTCCTTTCGTGTGTCAACTTGAGGACTCTCATAAGCATAAATATGTGGTGCTAGTCTAAGCCTGTGTATTGTGCTAATTGTCCTGGACAGTTCCGTTGAGATTGATCAATTCATCTTCAGTATGAATAATTATGGAAATCAAGGGAAAGGCCAAATACTTAAAACCATTACATTTGAATCTTCTTACATCAGATTTTGCATGGAGCATCATGCAGACTAGTGAGCTCCCCTGTAAAGAAATCTATAATTCTTGGTACAATGAATAGTGTTAAGAGAGGGAAATATATCACTTTGGACTGCTGTTTTCTAGCTTAAGAGTCTGGATATGAAGTATGTTTATGCTTTATATACTGGATGTGAAGTTTCTTGCAGTATAAGATGAAAATAAAAGTCGTAGCGAATATTTTAATTCAGAACTAAATTGGAGCCATCTATTACACAACTTCTTAAAACTTTTCTTCATGACTTTTGTTCCATATAATTATTCTACCTTTCTTTCTTTAAATTATATTTTCTTAGGAAACACTTTTTTATTTTCAAATTTGATAGCATTAATTAATTGCATTCTCTACATTGAATTCTTGTGTAATCTATTCCATATCTATAATATTTACTCATTTGTAATGCTATATCTTTTGATTTTTTCTCAATTCTTTTCTCTGAATAACTTTGTAGCATTTTTTTAAAAACCTTTTTAATCCCAACAACAACAAAAAACCTATTTTAAAGCTATTTTCATGGAATGACATATTAGGTGTATGCATTATTTCCATTTCCAACATTACTGATTTCTGTTTTTTTCTGAATGTAATCTTTCTTCCTACTTCTTTTACCTATTTTTTGTTTTTCACTAGAGTACTTTTGAAAGAAATAATTAAAATATAAATCTGGTAATCTGTTAATGGTAATTTCCAAATAAGGCCTGTCCAGTAGAATTTCCTGTGTTGATGGAAGTGTTTTATATGTACATCGTCCAGTGTGATAACCATTCTACCCATATGGCTGTTGGACACTTGAAATACAGCTGACACGATTGAGGGACATAATTTTTAATTTTATTATTTAAATTTAAACACTGCATTTGGCTTCCTGTGACTCTATGGAAAACATAGCTCTAGATCTAGATATGACAATTTTTTTTCTGTAAAAGGACAAATGGTAAAATATTTTAGACTTTACAGACCATATGGTCCCTGTTGCAAGTATTTAATTCTGCTGTTGTAGTTAGTACAAAAGCAGTCTCAGAGAACCTGTAAACAAATAAGCATTCTGTGTTAGAGTAAAAACTTATTTGCTAAAATGGTGCTGGCAGTATTTGGCTCATGGGCCCTAGTTTGACAGCCTCTACTCTAGGTCAGAGATGTGTCTAGGAGTATATATATTTTTCTTTTCCTACTCTGTATTGTCTGGGTCCTTTCTGTTGCTTTTCCATGCGTGTGTGTGTGTATGTGTAGAGAGTCTCCTTTCCTGCACTATTTTAGAGAGAGTATTACCTACACTGGGTTATTCTGTATTTCTTCAACCTTTCTTCCAACTCTTCAAGTTATTTTTTTATATGTGGGGAGAGGCAGTGGTAGACAGGCCTTTTATTTTAAATTTCTTTAAACTCTACTCTTTGTCCTTTTAATCCTACTTTTTCACAGCCTTCTTGTTTTATAGGTGCAATATCTTACACAGTTTCTCCAAAGATCTTAAATAGAATTCTTTTTCTTTTTTCTTCCCTCCTCAGATTACCTATGTTTGCTTTAGAGTTGCTTATTCTCTTTTTCATGCCTGTGGTTTCCTTAAATTTTGGTCATCCTTGGTTGTCCGTTCATATTGATATATGGCCAGTTAAATAATATGGATTACTGGAGTAGCTTTTCTCTTCCTTTGTTTCTCTAGCAAATCTTTACCCTATATGGAAAGAATACTGATGGATTTTTTTTTTTTTTTAATATGTGGGCAGGACTTACTTATTGGTGTGTTTTGCTCAGAGTGGATAAGCAGATAGCCCAGGCCCTTCTCTAATAGCCAGATACGGAGGATCCTACCCTAGGTTCCAGCCACCATATTTGGATCCCAAGTTCCTCTCAGGTACTTTTTACCTTTTTTTTTTTAATTCATGAGAGACACACAGAGAGAGGTAGAGACATAGGCAGAGGAAGAAGCAGGCTCCCTTCAGGGAGCCCGGTGTGGGACTCAATCCCAGGACCTGAGCCAAAGGCAGACACTCAACCACTGAGCCATCGGGGTGCCCCCTGTTTTGGTTTGGTTTGGTTTGGGTTTTTTTTTTTTTTTTTTTTTTTGGTGCCCCCTGTTTTTACCTTTGTTTAGTAGGTTATCCTCCATAGCTGTTGATTCAGCCTGCAACCCCTTTGGAGTCACATGAAAAAAATTCCTCTATCTTCCCTGAAACATACTCCTGTGTGTGCTTAGCCAGGGGTTGGCATACTTTTTCAGAGGCCAGATAGTAAATATTTTACATTTTGCAGGCCTTACCACCTCTTTCACAGCTACTCAACAATAACATTTCCACCCTAACCTACCTATCATTATGATTTCATATATTATCTTACAGAAATTCTTCAAAATGTCTAGCTAGTATGTTGATGGTTTTCACTCTCTTGTATTGGTCTGAGGATCAGCCTTTTATTCTATTCAGGCCTTCAATGAATTGAATAATTCATACTCACATTAGGGAGGGTGATCTCCTCTACTCAGTCTGAAGATACAAATGTTAATCTACTCCAGAAACACCCTCACAGGAACACCTGGAATAATGTTTTGCCAAATTTCTTAGTATCCCCTGGCCCAGTTAAGTTGGCATATAAAATTAGTCATCGTAGTCACATAACTATTAAGTGATAGAACTAGGATTCACAATGAGTTAAACTGTCTGATGACAAAAATCTGTGCTCTTATTTACTGGTTGCACCTGGACCCAAACTCAATATCTCCTAAAGATAGCCCATTTAGCCAATTTATGGATATTAGTAAAAAAAAAAAAAAATGAAGCCTGTTTCCATTGCTAGAAAAGGGTATATAGGGGATCCCTGGGTGGCGCAGCGGTTTAGGACCTGCCTTTGGCCCAGGGCGTGATCCTGGAGACCTGGGATTGAATCCCACGTCGGGCTCCTGGGTGCATGGAGCCTGCTTCTCCCTCTGCCTGTGTCTCTGCCTCTCTCTCTCTCTCTCTGTGTGACTATCATAAATAAATTTAAAAAAAAAATTTTAAAAAAAAAGGATATATATTCAGTGCCCAGGATAGTGAGAAAATGTGGTATGAAACAACTGGGATAGTAAGTGCAACATATTCAACCCCTAGATGAATGATTCTGAGTTTCCTAAAACCTATGTTAATCTGTGAAAGGGAAATTAGACTCTTTGTTTCTCGGGAGCATGGAAATTTTAATTTAAATTGAGGTTAAAGAACTTTTTCATCAGGATTGTCCAGCACTGAAACAATATCTTTAATAAAACTATTTGCTTTTAAAAATCTTTAGAATTTTATTGAAGATGGCCTCCTAACAGTGGACTACCCTAAGCCCTGGAACATGTGGACATCATTAGATATCACTTCCCCAATTATGTTGTTATGGGCACAGTTGACCTAAAGATAGGGAGACTAAAAAAATCGATAAAGATAGGGAGACTGACCATGTGAGCCTGAGCTAATCATGAGACCTTTCAAAAAAAAAAGAGAGAGAGTGTTCTCTAGCTAACAAGAAGAAGTTAAAATCAGAATTTAAACGATGTGACATGCTGGGTCTAAGATGGAGGGACCATGGGAAAAGGGATGTAGGAAACCTTAAGGACAATGAAAATGCCCTCAGCTGACAGCAAATAGGAAGAGGGAACTATCTTAGACCATTTCTTAGTGCAAAGAACAGGATTCTTCCATAAACCTAGAGGAGATGGGTTAGTAGATTCCTTCCCACTGACTCCAGAGAAGATATCAGCCTGATTTTTGACTTTGGGATACTCTGAGCAGGGAACCCAATCAAGACTGTCTTTGCTGGCAATCTACAGAACTGTAAGGTAATAAATGGATTGATTAAAGAAAAAAAAGATCTTGGGACACTTGGGTAGCTCAGTCGGTTAAGTGTCAGACTCTTGATTTTAGCTCAGGTCATGATCTTGGGGTCATAGGATCAAGCCTCAAGTCAGGCTCCACACTGGGCATGAAGCTTGCTTAAGATTCTCTCTCTCCCTCCCTCTGCGACCACCCCATTTGCAAGCTTGCTCACTCTCAAAAATATATATATATATATATCTTTAGAGTTTTAATGTCATGTTTTTATTTTTTCATACCCCAAGTGGAAAGTTAAAAAAAAAATGTCAAAAGCCATTTTGTATAATAGTCATACCTTGTTTTATTTCACATTGCTTTATTGTACTTCACAGATAATGCATTTATTATAAATTGAAGGTTTGTGGCAACCCTGCATTGAGAAAGTCTACTGGCGCCATTTCCAACAGCATTTGCTCACTTCTTGTCTCTGTGTCACATTTTGGTAATTTTCAGAATATTTCAACCATTTTCATTATTGTTTGTTATGGTGATCTATGATCAGTGATCTTTGACGTCACTATTGTAATTGTTTTGGAACACCAGAGGCTGTGCCCATGTAGGACAGTGAATTTAACCAATAAATGTTGCGTGTTGTTTTGCCTGCTCCCATTTTCCATCTCTCTGGGAGATCTCTCTTGTGCCTACCTAATATTCTCTGAGACATAACAACATGAAATTAGGCCAATTAATAATCCATCAGTGGGCTCTTAGTGTTCAAGTGAAAGGAAGAGTCCCACCTCTCACTTTAAATCAAAAGCCAGGTAGGATTAAGCTTTGTGAGGAAGGCATGTTGAAAGCCAAGATATGCTGAAAGACCTCTTGTGCCAAACAGCCAAGTTGTGAATGCAAAGGAAAATTCTTGGAAATTAAAAATGCTACTCCAATGAACACATGAATGACAAGAAAGTGAAACCTCATTGCTAACATGGAGAAAATTTTAGTGGTTTGAATAGAAGATTAAAGTAGCCTTAACATTTTTAAGCCAAAGTTTAAGCCAGAGAAAGCCCCTAACTCTCTTCAGTTCCATGAAGGTTGAGGGAGATGAGGAAGCTTCAGACGAAAAGTTTGAAGCTAGCGAAGATTGGTTCATAAGGTTTGAAGAAAGAAGCTGTTTTTATAACTTAAAAGTACATGGTGAAGCAGCAAGTTTTACAGAAGATCTACCTAAGATCATTAACAAATGTGGCTATACTAAAATACAGATTTTCAAGGTTGACGTAGGCAAAGTAGCCTTTTATTGAAAGAAGATACCATCTAGGACTTTCATAGGAAGAGAGAAAAAGTTGATGCCTCATTTCAGAGCCTCTAAAGATAGGCTGATTCTCTTGTTAGGGGCTAATGTAGCTGGTGACATGAAGCCAATGCTTATTTCTCATTCTGAAAATCCTAGGGCCCTTAAGAAATATGCTGAATCTATTTCACCTGTTCTCTATAAAGGGAACAACAAGCTCTGGATGACAGCACATCTATTTACAACATAGTTTATTGAATATTTTAAGTTCGCAATTGAGATTTCACACACACACACACACACACACACACACACAAAACTAAAAAAGATTCTTTTCAAAGTGTTACTGCTCATTGACAGTGTATCTGGTCACCCAAAGGCTCCTATGAAGATGTGCAACGAGATTAATGTTTTCATGCCTACTAACATAGCATCCATTCTGCAGCCCATGAATCGAGTAATTTCAACTTTCAAATCTTATTATTTAAGAAATATTTTTTTTTAAGATTTTATTTATTTGACAGCACAAGCAAGGGGAGTGAGAGGCAGAGGGAGAGGGAGAAGCAGGCTCACCATCGAGCAAGGAGTCTGATGCAGGGCTCAATCCCAGAACCCTTGGATCGATCATGGCCTGAGCCAAAGGCAAACACCTAACAGCCACTCAGGTGCCCCAAGAAATACATTTCATAAGGCTGTAACTGCAATAGTGCTTCTTCTGATGGATCTGGTCAAAGTAAATTGAAAGTCTTCTGAAGGAAGGATCACAATTCTAGATGTCATTAAGAACATTCATGATTCATAGGACAAGGTCAAAATGTCAACATTAATAAGAGTTTAGAAGAAATTGATGCCAACCCTCATAGTTGACTTTGAGGTTTCAAACCTTCAGTAGAGGAAGTAACTACAGATGTGGTTTAAATAGCAGAAGAACTATAATTAGAGGTGGAGCTTGAAGACGACCAAATTGTTAGTGTATAAAACATGAATGGTTGAGGAATTGCTTCTTATGAATGAGTGAAGAAAGTGGTTTCTTTTTTTTTTTTTAAGATTTTATTTATTCATGATAGACACACAGAGTAAGAGAGAGGGAGAGAGAGGCAGAGACACAAGCAGAGGGAGAAGCAGGCTCCATGCAGGGAGCCCAACATGGGACTCGATGCCGGGACTCCAAGATCACCCTGGGCCGAAGGCAGGTGCTTAAACCGCTGAGCCACCCAGGCTTCCCAAGAAAGTGGTTTCTTAAGGTGGCATCTATTCCTGGTGCTGTGATGCTGTGAAGACTGTTAAAATGATCATAGGATTTAGGAAGTTACATAAACTTAGCTAATAAAGCAGTGGTGGAGTTTGAAAGGATGGACTCAATTTTTTTTTTTAAGATTTTATTTATTTATTCATCAGAGAGAGAGAGAGAGAGAGGCAGAGACACGGGCAGAGAGAGAAGCAGGCTCCATGCAGGGAGCCCAACGTGGGACTCGTTCCGTGGTCTCCAGGATCACACCTTCGGCTGAAGGCAGCGTTAAACCGCTGAGCCACCCGGGCTGCCCTGGACTCAATTTTTGAAAGAAGTTCTGCTGTGGGTAAAATGCTATCCAACGATATTGCATCCTACAGAGAAATCATTCATGAAGGGAATAGTCAGACTATGTGGCCGACTTCATTGTTGTCTTATTTAAAGAAATCGCCACAGCTACCCCAGCCTTCAGCAAGCAGCACCCTGATCAGTCAGCAGCCATCAGCGCTGAGGCAGCACCCTTCACCAGCTAAAAAATTATGACTGACTGAAAGCTCATATGATGGTTAGCAATTTTTTTAGCGATAAACTATTTTAAGGTATATTTTTTTAGACATAATGTTATTGCATACTTAATAGGCTACAGTATAGTATAAATGTGACTTTTATATGCCCTTGGAAACCAAAATATTAATTTGAGTCACCTTATTGTGATACTTGCTTTATTGTGGTGGTTTGGAACCTGCAATATATCTGAAGTATGCCTGTATAATTTTATCATTCTTCATAATGAAAGATTCAAAAATAAGTTTATAGTCTGGTATTCTCAGGTAAATTCATTTTAAAAATAAAGCAAATCATGTTTCCTTTTTCTATTAACATTTCTTAAATGAATTCACATGAAATTAATGAATTGCTATCATGTGATGATCATTTTACCTTGCTGAGCATTGAAATATATTCATTTTAGAGCTCATCAGTAGTTCAGTCATGATTCTCTAATTGAAGTAGGTATGTCAGCCCTCTTAGTTGGCTCAAGGTCTTGAGCCCTTTTTTTTTCTTAAGGAAAAGCTTTTTGTGATAAAATTTACCCTTTTAATTATTTCTAAATATACAATTCAGTGCCATTAGGTGTATTTGCAATGTTCTATAAACGTTGCCACTGTCTGTTTTCAGATCTTTTTCATCATCCCAAACAACTGTTTGCCCATTGAGCAATAATTCCCCATTCCTCCATTGCCCAGCCTCTAGTATTTTTTTTTTATTGCCTCTAGTATTTTTATTCCACTTCCTGTCTCTGAGTTTGCCTGTCTAGGTACTTCATAGAAGTGGAATCATATATTTGTTCTTTGTTATCATTTGCATAATGTTTTTCACTTAGCATAGTGTTTTTCAGAGTTCATCCATCTTGTAACATGTACCAAAACTTCATTTCTTTTTATGGTTGGGTAATATTTCATTGTATGTATATAGCACATTTTGTTTATCCATACATTTTTTTCCTTAAAGATGTATTTATTTATCTCAGAGAAAAGGGAGAGGGGTAGAAGGCAAGAGAGAGGAAGAGAGAAAGAATCTTAAGTTGACTCCACACTGAGCAGAGCCTGCTGTGGAGCTCAGTTTCACCACCCATGAGATCGTGATCTAAGCTGAAGCAAGAGTCAAATGCTCAACTGACTGAGCCACCCAGGTGGCCCTGATCCATACATTTTTTTGATAGACATTTGAGTTGTTTCCTTTTACCTATCACAAGTAGTCGTGCAATGAACATTGGTGCACAAGTACCTCTTAGAGTCCATGCTATCAGTTCCTAGGTATATACCTAGGAGTGGAATTGCTAGATCATATGGTAAATCTATGTTTAACTTTGTTAGGAACTGCCAAAAACTGTTTTCTGCAGTGGCTGATCCATTTTTGCATTCTCATTAACAGTGCACAGGGGTTCTAGTGCTCAGCAACTTTTGTTTTTTCTGTTTTTTTGGATAATAGTCATCCTGCTGAGTTTGAAGTTGTATATGACTGTGGTTTTGACTAGCATTTTCCTAATGATTTGTGATGTTAGCCTCTTTTGCAATCTAGATAGATGAAGGATTATCCAAGTTGTCTGATGCTGATTTTTTTTTTTTAAAGTTCCTTCCTCAATTTATCTCTTTCTCTTGCATTTTACTATAAGCAGCAAGGAGAAACCAGTATATATCTTTAACACTTTGCTTGGATCCTCCTCAGCTAAATATATAAATTCATTGTTTACAAGTCTTGCTTTTCACCCAATGGTAGAGCACAATTCAGCCAAGTTTTCTGCAACTTTAAAATGAGGATTGCCTTCCCTCTGGTGTCTAATAACAAGTCCCTCATTTCCTTATTGAGGCTTTACCGGAAGTCCTTTAACATTCATGTTTCTACAACATTCTGTTCCTGACCAAAATCTGTGATTGATTTTCTAGAATTTCCATAACAAAATACTACAAACTTCGTAGCCTAAAACAACAGAAATTTACTTGATCACTCTTGGAAACCAGAAGTTCAAAATCAAGGTGTCAGCAGAGCCTTGTTTGTTCCAAAGGCTCAAGGGAAGAATCCTTCCTTGCTTCTAGCTTTTTATGGCTCCTGTTGGCTTCTTGGCTTGTGGCAGCATAACTCCAACCTTTGCCTCCATTTTCACATTGTCTTTTTTTCTGTATCTCTTTATGTCCTTTTTGGTCTCCTTATTCTAATCCTAATTCTCATTGGATTTAGGGCCTACCTTAATCTAGTATGATCTCATATTAGCCTGTACCTTAACTATATCTGCAATAACTCCACATCCCAATAAGGTCACATTCTGAGATTCTTGATGGACAGGAATTTAGGGGGGAGGGAAGAACACTATTCAACTCACTACAGTCTCTTTTTAGGTAATTATATTATAAATATATTATAATCTGTTCATAATTTTTAAAAATAAACATTATATATAATATTGTGCGATTATTTTTAAATAATTAATACCATTAATGTTAGTATTCATATTAGAGAGTCCTGAATAGGGAAATCACTTTTCTTTTCAGACTTGACAGTATATATTAGAAATAAGAGTTTATTTCATGTATCTTTGCTTTTTAAAGAAAATGTGCACATGCGCACACATGAATAAAAAGTACTAAAAGTTCTTTTGACTTTAAAAAGTTTGTTACTCAAGGGGTGGTGGAAAGGGGCGGGGGGTTGGGGTGACGGGCACTGAGGGGGGCACTTAATGGGATGAGCACTGGGTGTTATGCTATATGTTGGCAAATTGAACTCCAATAAAAAGAAATTAAAAAAAATAAAAAATAATAAAAATAAAAATAAAATAAAAATAAAAAATAAGTAAAAATAAATAAATAAAGAAAGAAATTTTAAAAATAAAAAAATAAAAAGTTTGTTACTCATTATTTATTCAAACTGAGGTAATAGACTCTTAAATCATTTCTTTATTAGAATAGAGGTGGTCTCAAATATATTAGAAGACAGAGAATAGACTGATAGAAATAAAAGTATCACAAAAAAGTGAAATGTACACAAGCAAAGGCTAGAAATAGAATAAGAGAAAGTCTTTAAGGAGGGCAAAATATAAGAAATAATTCCATGAATACCTTAATGTTAAAGGGTAGAAGACGGATACATCAGTTTCTTTGACTTCATTAAAATTAATAATACTTATTGAAGAATCACTGTAGTCTTGAGAGCATATTTGTCAAGCTTTTCATATTTTACCAGAAGAAAACAGTAGGAACCATTTTACATATTATTCATTAAATTTCAAATAAATATCATTTATATATTAATATATCAATATATAATAATATGTATGATGTAAACTATATGTAATCAGTTCAGGATGAATATTTATGTTTTAATGGCAAATATTTATTTTTCAGTGTAGATTTGATATCTCAAATAAAAGTGGAGATAAAACTTTACTTATTTTTGAAGTAAAATTGACATACAGTGTCCTGTTAGTTTCAGGTGTACATCATAGTGATTTGATATTTTTGTACATTATGAAATAAGTCTGTCACTAAAGTTACTATAATGTTTTTGACTATGTTCCCTATAGTATATATTATATCCCCATGACTTATTTTTTTTTTATAACAGAAAGTTCATTTTATGTTTGTAAAAAAAACCTTTTTTTCCAGTCAGAGAACGGTCCTGGAGCTATTTTAGTTGAATAGGAGCAGGTTTTGACATCCAAGACAGTATCAAACATAGTGTGTTTTTCTTTTTTTTTTTTCAGTGTGTTTTTCACTTGTCACCTTTTAACTCATCATGGAGTATTTCTGCAATATCATGTATATTTACTTATAATTAGTAAATATTTGATGAATCAGTTTTAACATCCACATTACACACTACTTCTCTGCTGCCTTTTCATTGTTAAAATTAACCTCAGATATTCATGCTGACATACAGAAATGATGTTATATCCTGTTACTTACAAATTGTTTGGAGTTTGATGTATTAGAACTGCATATGGTTGGCTTATCTCCTTTAAGTACTTGACCACTGTTCTCTTTAGTTTGGTGATACATTATGTCACCCACTTACTTTCTTCTGTTTAAATTTTCTGGTAGATAAAAGGACTTTAATATAATTCTGGGTTTTTAAAAATTGTTTTTTCCAAAGTGTTACTATATATCTGAATTTATAATCCCATCGACCCACTGAGAGAAATATATACCTAACAACTAAGAGATATTTAATAATATTATATAGTATTTCAACTTAACACGGCTGAGGGAATCCTTTACCTAATATAACTTTGATTTCCTGCTTTAGGAATCCTGAACTCGTGGATTACCCATATATACTCTCAGACATGCTTTAGATGATATTTTCTGGAAGCCTTGCAACTGCCTTAAAAATTGAATGTATTGTAGAACAGACCTATGGTAAGTGGTTTTTTTTTTTCCTCCTTTTTTTTTCTGTCGGTTTCATGTTCATGTTAAGTCTTATGAATGTTGTAATGCTGCTCCCTGCTGGACACAGTGTAATTTTTTAAAGTTGGCACTTAATAGATGGGCAAATAACTGGTTAGCTGGATCCACTAAAGAGGGTGCATTCATAGGAAAACAATAGTATACAACAGAAGCAACTTTATTATCATAATGAGTGATAGCATTGTGATAGTGTTGATATCTGTAGTATGAGGAAGTTGCTGATGGTCTTGCTTCTAAGTTTCATTGTCTGCTTCATGTATAGTGGCATCTATAAGTTATAACAGATATATGTTGAAAGATGCTTATAGGTGTTGGGATTTTCTACATTGTATGTGTATAATGTTTATAACTGAAGCCAGTTTATTATTTTTATTCTTCTTACTGTTCATCTTTTTTTGTAATTTAATTTCCTATACTTTTGTTTTTCCAAAGGAAACATTTAAAACAGCTCCAGTATAATTTAAATTAGGCATTATTGGATCTGTTTTGAATGAATCACCTTACATTACACTTTATACAGTGGACTTTAAGTGTAACTTGCATTGTATATCCATCCTATAATCCAACTATCATGTTTTCTTGTACAAATAGTGAAAATATTTACAGAGAGCAAAATTGGGCTGGACCTTAAGTATCATGACTCTGTCCATCCTACCATGAAACCTCACATTGTATGCATACACAGATGCTTCCAAAATTGCTAGAAAATGTGTGACAGTTAAGAGTGTTTTTCTTCTTACTAATGAGCTAAAATATATTTTTTGGAGTGCATCCTATATAAAATTATTACCTAGATATAATGTAAATTCTTTCTGAAAGTAAGCGTACATTTCATTGAAAAGAAGAAAAAGTAACAGAAACAACACGGAGTTAAGCAAAGATTTAATAGGATAACTATTCTTGTACTCTTTAATGGGCTGATACTTTTTTTGTAGCTATTGGGAAATATTTGAGCGAAATTGACTCTTAATTAGGATTGTGGAGTATTAAGCATTCATTTCTTTATTATTAAATATTAAAGCACTTATTTCTTATTTCTTCTAAAAATTAGAAATGTAAATAAGTAAATTGTTAGCAAAAAAGAGGAATTCTTTTCCTTCTTATAAGAATGTATTATTTCAAAAAGTATACTATTTTAAACTTATTATAAAACAACATAATATAGAAACATAAATGTGGGGGTGCCTGGGTGGCTCAGTCAGTTAAGCACCTGCCTTCAGCTCAGCCCAGATTCTCGAGTTCCAGGATCAAGCTTCTCATCATCAGGCTCCTCATTCAGCAGGGAGTCTGCTTATCCTTCTGACCTTCCCCCCCTGCCCCCTCCCCTTGCTCTCTCACTCTCTCTCAAATAAAGAAATAAAATCTTCAAGAAAAAAAAGAAAAATACATAGTA